>NC_091180.1:17241464-17243576 GCF_040958095.1 Procambarus clarkii | reverse complement strand
AACACCAAATATTAACACAAGGTCAGACACGTCCCAGAGAGAGAGAGAGAGAGAGAGAGAGAGAGGGAGAGAGAGAGAGAGAGAGAGACAGACAGACAGAGAGAGAGAGAGAGAGAGAGAGAGAGAGAGAGAGAGAGAGAGAGAGAGAGAGAGAGAGAGAGAGAGAGAGAGAGAGACAGAGACAGAGAGAGAGAGAGAGAGAGAGAGAGAGAGAGAGAGAGAGAGAGAGAGAGAGAGAGAGAGAGAGAGAGAGAGCACACACACTTCCACTTCCCAGTAAGTGTTGAAGCTGTAGACAAACTTGTCGCTACATCAATAAACTCAGAAATAACAATAACACAATATTTGTGTTCATGTGAAATATCCCGTTATTGCCTTCATCCTTCATGCCATATGGGTTAGACGGTAGAGCGACGGTCTCGCTTCATGCAGGTCGGCGTTCAATCCCCGACCGTCCACAAGTGGTTGGGTATCACTCCTTCCCCCCGTCCCATCCCAAATCCTTATCCTGACCCCTTTCAAGTGCTAGCGCTTTCTTCCGATATTTCCCTTCCTCCTTGATACCAGAGTGGTTGATCCTGGGCAGGATCATATATATATATATATATATATATATATATATATATATATATATATATGTATATATATATATATATATATATATATATATATATATATATATATATATATATATATATATATATATATATATATATATATATATTAGTATATTTTGGTAGCAGTCTTTCTTGTAAACATATATTATTAAATATGACCGAAAAAGTAAGATTATTAATTCTAACACGAATTTTCTCAATATTTCTTACGTTTCTTTTCACTGTCGATGGTAATTGAAAAATCAATTCTCAAAGAACCCAGTATATAGGCAAGACAACAACATCTCTTTCCAGGCGATTAACGATGCATAAGCATCAGGGCTCCATTAAGGAACATATAATCTCTTCCCACAACCAGACCATCACAAGAAAAGTCTTAACAAACAACACAGAAATCATCGATAGATACAGCGATAGCAGGCGGCTTGATATCTGCGAGGCACTAAACATCAAGAAGTCAACACCAGCAATCAACAGCCAATTAATACACAGCTATATTCTACCCACTTCAAGACTCCGCACCAATATAGAAGCATCAAGAAATATGGGCCAATAGGCCCTTTGCAGTTACTTCCATTCTTCCCTTTAATTTACCCAATTTATACCAATTGCACCGTGTTCTATCTTGTGTTGAAAGTTTGCTCTATCTTGTGTTGAAAGTTTTGTTCACCTCATCCAAAACTGTTGTAACATATCACCTCACCCAAATGCGGGTATATAAGATGAAGGCTGTTTTAATGATAGCATAGTAGAACTCTGTTTAGTGTTTGCAGGTTATAGTTGTGTGTGTGTGTACACTAAAGTCTTTGAAAATGTAATAAGTTATTACGAATCACGTTCAAGTGTCGCGTCAAACTAGAAATAAAAATGAATTTTGGAGAATTGATTTTTCAATTACCATCGACAGTGAAAAGAAACATAAGAAATATTGAGAAAATTCGTGTTAGAATTATTAATCTTACTTTTTCGGTCATATTTAATAATGTATATATATATATATATATATATATATATATATATATATATATATATATATATATATATATATATATATATATATATATATATATATATGTGTGTGTGTGGGGGGGGAGATTGTTTAAAAAAAATATTATTATTTTACATACAAACTCAACATATTGTGAACTAGTGCCATTTTTAATTACCATAATGTCACACGGTTTAATAAATAGTTAAGAACTGCTATTCATATACAAAATGCCCTGGATTCATATTTTTATGTTAATATATAAAAGTACTTCAATAGAAAAATTTTATCTACATGAAAAAGTGTTTAGATTTTCGTGAATTACTAACTGAAATAAACAACTAATTCAAAACTCCATGTGTCATTATAATTCACGTTGAAGGGTCGGACTTTAGCTACCAAGCTCCAATTTTCGAAGTATCTACTGTTTAATACAATGACCTTTTTTCATATATATAATTTTCGTGCTTATGTTTGAAAGTGTATATTGTGTACGGTTCATCATTG
>NC_091180.1:17228964-17236464 GCF_040958095.1 Procambarus clarkii | reverse complement strand
CATAGAGATATCCTCTCGTGTACCCGTAGAGTCGTGATGAAGGCCAATCATGAGCCCAATCATGAGCCCAATCATGAGCCCAATCCTTGCTTCATACTAATGATGAGTTCGTTAACGCATCAAGGATGGCATTTACATATAAATTCTTCTATTTTTTCACTCTAAATTATTTGTATTGGTGAGTTGTAGATACGATGGATTTAACTGACTGAAACTGACTATGTCGGGGACAGGCAGCCAGTGTGTATATATATTCACGTTAGGCTTATAACGAGGTTCTACCCTTAAGGTTGAATTACTGACACTCCCCAAGCATGCCACCCCACAACAAGCTAACTCCTGGGCACCTACTTACTGCTAGGTGAACAGATGCATCAGTTGATAGAAAATGCTGAAAATCATTTCTGTCCCACCTAGGATTCGAACCCGAAATTCTAGATTATGAGTCGAGAAGGATGCCGAGTGTATGTAGTGGATATGACAGGATATGTTGGGGTTTGTGTCTTATAAAGGCATGTAATTATAAAATACATATTTTCTTATGAAGTTTCCTCTATGATACTTTATGAACTTATGGGTAATATATCTCTCTGATTGGTCAGCTTACAGCCAACAATACGTGGGTGTACCGCCTGATTATTACCTGAGTGTCATAGGCACCATACTTAGCATACTAAACTGAATACTGAAAATCAGATTCGCGATGTCGTACTTACACCCTGAGATGTTAATGTGGTGAAGCCATGCCGATACACGAGTGGTGGTGTGGCTGTGTCTCTCACTCACATACCTCCTCACAATGATACATAATGATACATAATAATAATCTCTCTCTCTCTCTCTCTCTCTCTCTCCCCCCCCCCCCCCTAGCATCTATACACAAGAACACTAACAAAACAGTAGGCCAAATCACCAGTCACTCCATTAGTCGCAAATCATGAAATTTTGCTCAACAAACTTGCCATGTTACAAAACCTCTCTATCCTGTCGGGTGCTCGTCATTTTGGGTATTAATGAAACATATTTCCGCTAGGAAATTGCAACTGTTGGAGCTGAACGAACGCGGATATAACGGGGGAAAAAGTTGTTAAACATAGAGTACAGGAAGACTTTCTGTTATTTTACCTAGTTTGATGTTTAGCTAATTTTTTTTTAATTTTTAAAAGCTGGTGGAAGTAATGTTTTGTGATATGTATTATCATAAAGTATTTTATAAATAGAGGATGTTAATTTTATTAATGAATGCCTCATTAATGAGGATATAATTGATGCTATTAATGATGTTTTGATTTGGAAATCTCTTCGTTCAGTGCATTTGGTGTCAACACTCTTGTATCCACCACCACTATTGCCACCACTATCACCACCACCACTATTGCCACCACTATCACCACCACCACTATTGCCACCACTATCAACACCACCACTATTGCCACCACTATCAACACCACCACTATCAACACCACCACTATCAACACCACTATCAACACCACCACTATCAACACCACCACTATCAACACCACTATCAACACCACCACTATCAACACCACCACTATCAACACCACCACTATTGCCACCACTATCAACACCACCACTAGGTGTGTTGCACTACACACCACTTGGTGTGTAGTGCAACCACGCACCGTGGAACAATGCAACCACGCACCCATGCAACCAACCACCATGTGCAACCCAACGATACATCCTTCTTGTAACCTACCGCTCATACAACCATGCAAGGCTAAAAGTTACAGTTTTATCCCCACTACACTTTAATGTTATGTCCACAGACATGTGGACGATATGTATATATTAACATATTACAGTCAATTATGCATTTTTGTGAAGGGGTCAATCCCGTTAAAGTGAAGTATACAGTATTTGGAAGGGATATGAGACAGACTAACATCTGCGATACGAGGATGGAACGACAAAATGGTGGCCAACCCCTTGAGCCATCTTTTAGTACACAAATTGTATGATGATTGGAATATACCCAATCACAGTCGAGTAGGTCTCTGACGTCATTCCCTACAGAGCTGGAACTGGCCGCTCTGAAGTCAGGGTCATTATCTCACAAGACCAGAGTTAGGAAGGACCTCGACAAGCAATATCTATACCTTAGACCTTCGGGCTCACCATAGCCCGTGCTACCTGGAACTTTTCGTTCTAGGTAGCGAATCTTAAACAACAACAAATATATCTTGTTACCTTTACCCAATAAACTACTGAAGTGAACTACTGTGTATTCTCTACAGCCAAGCACGCACCGTACATCTAAAGGTAACGAGTACTGGTGGCAGCGGTATAGACTCAGAGAGAAAATGTTACAGTGATGTAATTGAGTCGAGTAATTCGTCATGGAACGTTCCGTTGATTCTTGTACCAAAGCGAGATGGGATATGGAGACCTGTAATCGATTATCTGAAGCTTAACAGAGTAACTATACCTGATCGTTTCCCACTTCCAGTCCTAAATGATTTGTTGCAAAGTATAGGGCGAAACAAAGTATTCTCAACGTTAGATTTGTTACTGGGATTCTGGTAAATCCCGCTTGATGACGAAAGTAAACAGTTGACAGCCTTTAGTACTCCCAATGGTCATTTTTATTTCAAAAGAATGCCATTTGGTTGGCGGAGAAGTCCAATAACCTTTTCACGGCTCATGACGAATCTATTTCGTTGATTGATAGGAAGCACTCTTCTAGTTTACCTTGATGGTCTTATAATCATGTCGCAAGACGCTCAGACTCATTTCCAGAACCTTGAGAAAGTACTTGCAAAGCTCGCAAAGCAAATTTAAAAATAAAACTCTTAAACCGCTCATTTTTAAAGGAGAAGATTTAATTTAATAGGTCATAGTAGGCATCCATCAGTCTCAGAAGACTATGGAGTTGCACTCTGGGGTCGGCCTGGTCTGGAGTGGCCTCTCCAGGGCGCAGGATTCGGAGAAGCTGTTACCCAGGCAGCAGGTCCCCCCTCTCCACGGCGCTGAAAGTCTCCAATGGCAAGGCATACGCCAATACGATTGGTTCCAGCGCCGTCGCAGGAACCATAGGTCATTCAGTTACACCTTCAGGCATTACACTGAATGAATCAAAAATTATTGCTGCCCATGATTTTCCAACGCCTTGTACCGCAGAAATAACATGTTAGCCTTCTCCATCTAGTCCTTGTAAATACCTTGTAAATATATCGTACATTAATTTTTTTTCAAAATTATGTAATCTTAAAATTCCTTTGTGGTTGTTAGGTCAGGACTTTTGTTCTATTAAAGCAGATAATTGTCTTTAATTATTATTCCAAGCACATGCCGTTAACACATGTTAATAATCACGTTTAATATAACCATCATATTATCACTTTAATTGTTGGTTATTATTAGCTTTACTGCCTCCACAATCATCATTTATATATTTTACCTTTACAATCACTACTACCATAACCACCACAGTTACAACCACAATCACTACTACCATAACCACCACAGTTACAACCACAATCACTACTACCATAACCACCACAGTTACAACCACAATCACTACTACCATAACCACCACAGTTACAACCACAATCACTACTACCATAACCACCACAGTTACAACCACAATCACTACTACCATAACCACCACAGTTACAACCACAATCACTACTACCATAACCACCACAGTTACAACCACAATCACTACTACCATAACCACCACAGTTACAACCACAATCACTACCAAAACATTACGCTTCAGAGGTAAAAGTGGAAATCACAGTTCCTTGCTTAGTTAATTAATATTATTTCCAAATATACAATGTAATTCTCAGGAGAAAGTGCTCAGCCATTACAATTATATAAAACGTGGAATACGTGAGGATAGGATGAAGGTAAGGAATGGTGCCCAATCGCTATAGCAGGCTCGGGGATGTAAACGGAGTTAGGTGATTCAGAACTGGCCCCAATCAATCTCAAAATCATCAACATGTTGGTCAAGCTCTGGCCAGGTTTGGACCGAGGCCACCAACTCTAACAAAGCCTGCAGTTCGGCAGCGTCGTAGACGGGCTAAACATGTTGGGCAACTTCCTGTAATTGGCTGGACTCGACACCAAACTGACCAGCAGGGTGATCAAGCATTTACAAGGTTTGTTCCGGGACTTCGAACTCCAACAAGGACAAAAATTCAGTGGCGTCCTGGTCGGGTTCAACAGCTTCCAGGGCCGTGAAATAATCTTCGGTTAACTCAAAAAGCTGTTCTGGGTCTTGTATGTTTGGCGGGGTCGTAAGAGAGTCTTCGGTCAGCTCAAATATGGGTCCCGGTTCTACATGTTCTATGTCTGGAACGAACAAGGTAGGCCAAGGCACAACTGGGCACTCCCCAAGGCCCTCCACGGGAACGAAGTTGCGTGGCACCATCCCGATTGACGAATCACTTCAGTCAATCCTCCCTACGAGCTGAAGTAACGAGTCCGTGTCAATAGTTAAATTTCTATCCTAGTCGATCCAATTTAGATAGGATATACTGCTTATTCAATTCTACGCCTAATATATGCCGTGCTAGGCCCAATTTATTACATCGATGCACTGCAATAGGCCTATGAATTTTTAGCGGGATTGCAACAGTGCCATTTTGTTCGTTTGAGCAAATAGTTGACATAAGTGCTATCATTTATGGATGAAATGTTTGGTTATCCTGTGTTGTTCGTCAACTGTTTGGGAATAACGCAACCTGAAACATCTCTTTTTCAAACTGCTAGAATGGAATGGAACACTGAAGAGAAAGCGCCGAGCCATTATGACTATATAGCATTAGGAAGGAGTCAGGATAAGGATTAGGGATGGGACAGGAGGGGGGGGGGAAGGAATTGCTAGATTTTGCCATCTCGATTTACACCAATCAGGGCTCATCATTTACTCTGTTGCTTCATTCACTCTGTAATGTTGCTTCATTCACTCTGTAATGCTGCTTCACTCACTCTGTAATGTTGCTTCATTCACTCTGTAATGTTGCTTCATTCACTCTGTAATGCTGCTTCATTCACTCTGTAATGTTGCTTCATTCACTCTGTAATGCTGCTTCATTCACTCTGTAATGTTGCTTCATTCACTCTGTAATGCTGCTTCATTCACTCTGTAATGTTGCTTCATTCACTCTGTAAATTGCTTCATTTGCGCTTTGTTGCTTCATTCACTTTTTCCGTTCATCACTTGTCCTTGCTTTCATCTTCGCCAGCGAAGCGTATGTGGTATGTGGTGTAGATGGAGAGGGGAGGGAATTATCAGGGGGAAAGCGCCAAGTCATTACGACTATACAGCACTGACAAGGGGTCAGGATAAAGATTTGGGATGGGACGAGGAGAAGGAATGTTGTCAAACCACTTGGACGGTCGGGGATTGAACGCCGACCTGCATATAGCGAAACCGTCGCTCTACCGTCCAACCCAAGTATGTGTAGTGTGTTATTGTTGTGTATGGTGAAGATGGAGAGGTTGTTAGTCTTGTGGGGATGTACTGTGCTGTGGGGGGGTGTACCCAGCACCACTGTGGGGGTGTACCCAGCACCACTGTGGGGGGTGTACCCTGCACCACTGTGGGGGGTGTACCCAGCACCACTGTGGTGGTGTACCCAGCACCACTGTGGTGGTGTACCCAGCACCACTGTGGGGGTGTACCCAGCACCACTGTGGTGGTGTACCCAGCACCACTGTGGGGGGGTACCCAGCACCACTGTGGGGGTGTACCCAGCACCACTGTGGGGGTGTACCCAGCACCACTGTGGGGGTGTACCCAGCACCACTGTGGGGGGTGTACCCAGCACCACTGTGGTGGTGTACCCAGCACCACTGTGGGGGGGTACCCAGCACCACTGTGGGGGTGTACCCAGCACCACTGTGGGGGTGTACCCAGCACCACTGTGGGGGTGTACCCAGCACCACTGTGGGGGGGTACCCAGCACCACTGTGGGGGTGTACCCAGCACCACTGTGGGGGTGTACCCAGCACCACTGTGGTGGTGTACCCAGCACCACTGTGGGGGGGTACCCAGCACCACTGTGGGGGTGTACCCAGCACCACTGTGGGGGTGTACCCAGCACCACTGTGGGGGTGTACCCAGCACCACTGTGGGGGGGTACCCAGCACCACTGTGGGGGTGTACCCAGCACCACTGTGGTGGTGTACCCAGCACCACTGTGGGGGTGTACCCAGCACCACTGTGGGGGGTGTACCCAGCACCACTGTGGGGGGGTACCCAGCACCACTGTGGGGGGTGTACCCAGCACCACTGTGGTGGTGTACCCAGCACCACTGTGGGGGTGTACCCTGCACCACTGTGGGGGGTGTACCCAGCACCACTGTGGGGGGGTACCCAGCACCACTGTGGGGGGGTACCCAGCACCACTGTGGGGGTGTACCCAGCACCACTGTGGGGGGTGTACCCAGCACCACTGTGGGGGGGTACCCAGCACCACTGTGGGGGGGTACCCAGCACCACTGTGGGGGTGTACCCAGCACCACTGTGGGGGGTACCCAGCACCACTGTGGGGGTGTACCCAGCACCACTGTGGGGGGTGTACCCAGCACCACTGTGGGGGTGTACCCAGCACCACTGTGGGGGGTGTACCCAGCACCACTGTGGGGGGTGTACCCAGCACCACTGTGGGGGTGTACCCAGCACCACTGTGGGGGTGTACCCAGCACCACTGTGGTGGTGTACCCAGCCCCACTGTGGGGGTGTACCCAGCACCACTGTGGGGGTGTACCCAGCACCACTGTGGTGGGTGTACCCAGCACCACTGTGGGGGGTGTACCCAGCACCACTGTGGGGGTGTACCCAGCACCACTGTGGGGGTGTACCCAGCACCACTGTGGGGGTGTACCCAGCACCACTGTGGGGGGTGTACCCAGCACCACTGTGGGGGTGTACCCAGCACCACTGTGGGGGTGTACCCAGCACCACTGTGGGGGTGTACCCAGCACCACTGTGGGGGTGTACCCAGCACCACTGTGGGGGTGTACCCAGCACCACTGTGGGGGTGTACCCAGCACCACTGTGGGGGGGTACCCAGCACCACTGTGGGGGGTGTACCCAGCACCACTGTGGGGGTGTACCCAGCACCACTGTGGGGGGGATATAACTCGCCCAAACTAGAGACGAGTCTTCAGGGAACTTTTGTTGCCATCAAAATTCCTGAATAATTTCAACCTTTTCTTGAACGTTTAAGAATGAGGTTTTTGATGGCCAGGTGGGAGTTGGAGGGACTTGATGGCCAGGTGGGAGTTGGAGGGTCTTGATGGCCAGGGTGTTGGAGGGTCTTGATGGCCAGGTGGGAGTTGGAGGGACTTGATGGCCAGGTGGGAGTTGGAGGGACTTGATGGCCAGGTGGGAGTTGGAGGGTCTTGATGGCCAGGTGGGAGTTGGAGGGTCTTGATGGCCAGGTGGGAGTTGGAGGGACTTGATGGCCAGGTGGGAGTTGGAGGGACTTGATGGCCAGGTGGGAGTTGGAGGGTCTTGAT
>NC_091180.1:17216464-17226464 GCF_040958095.1 Procambarus clarkii | reverse complement strand
GTGCTTGCGTAACTGCTTCGTGAATCTCGCCCCTGACCTTCCACCTAAACCGTCGTATTTATAACGCAGTCGTTGAAAATTGTGACGAATTAGTGTCAATTAAGGCACCATAAATTGACGGTTAATATCCCCTGGTCTCCATAAGTTAAGTACATTACCGGAGTTAGTACTCTTCAAGTTGGGCAAAACAGTTGCATTCTTTACGCAGCGGCAAATAGGCTATTTCTTAACTCACTGCTGTGTTTTCCCAGGAAATAGGGATACGTTATAGCGTATTGGCTATCACCCTAGGTGATATCGTTGTCCCATTTAATGGACTGATAACGTTTCCATCCCTAATTCACCCTAGATCACCGAGACCGTTCTCATTCTCACTCTCATTTACAGTATGATTATCCTCATGTCCACCCTAACTCACACTAAATTGTATAATATACTCATATTCACCCTAACTCATGCTGGATTATATTATGACACTCATTTTCATCCTGTCTCCTCCCACAGACACATTATTCTCACCCTTGTTGGCTACAGATTACATATCCTATCACCCTGGGCTACCCTAGATCAAACATGTCTTCACTACCACTCTAAGGAAGACACTCTTGCCCATCATTTTCTAGCAGTTATTTCTAACAGTGATCTTTATCACCCTAAATGAGTACCAGTGCTGACTAATAATCACCCTAAGTGTGTCTCGTATCTCCCAATATGATAAATTATCTTCATCTACACCCTACTTTTCATGTTCCCTATTCCATTCGTTCACTGATTTCACACTAAAAAGCCTTGTTTGGCTATTATCACCCTAAACCTTCCGTGTACATTTCACCCTAAATTACCAAATCATATTATTTTCACCTCTGAAACCAGGGTGCCTATTTCATCCTAATTTGCCCTATTTGACTATTTTCACCTCAACCTACGATGCACATTTAACTAATCTCTACTGGTCGGCGAATATATAGAAAACAGGCTCATGATAGAGTCTACCAATTACACTCTGTAATTGGTATTTCGAACCCACAGCTAACTGATGCTCTAAGTTTGCTTTGTTTCGTGCTAAACTAACTAGCTGTAGCCATTGTTTGTTGGGACGCCACTTACATCATATTTAGAGATCGCCTGTTCCTGGATGAGCTAATTATCTTCACCCTAATGGGATGATTAATTATCCCCCTCAGATTAGCTCCACCAATCAGAAGATCTGGTGCAACTCATCACTGCTAATGAGATGTTTTCTTTGTGTCTAAATTATACCAAGCTCCTGATTGTGCCTTTCTCTCGTGTGGGGAGATTACTGGGGTGTCTAGCTCCTCCCTCCAGTGTGGGGAGATTAATGGGGAGTCTAGCTCCTCCCTCCAGTGTGGGGGAGATTAATGGGGAGTCTAGCTCCTCCCTCCAGTGAGGGGGAGATTAATGGGGAGTCTAGCTCCTCCCTCCAGTGTGGGGAGATTAATGGGGAGTCTAGCTCCTCCCTCCAGTGTGGGGGAGATTAATGGGGAGTCTAGTTCCTCCCTGCAGTGTGGGGAGATTAATGGGGAGTCTAGTTCCTCCCTACAGTGTGGGGGAGATTAATGGGGAGTCTAGTTCCTCCCTACAGTGTGGGGGAGATTAATGGGGGTGTCTAGTTCCTCCCTACAGTGTGGGAGATTAATGGGGAGTCTAGCTCCTCCCTACAGTGTGGGGAGATTAATGGGGAGTCTAGCTCCTCCCTACAGTGTGGGGGAGATTAATGGGGAGTCTAGTTCCTCCCTACAGTGTGGGGGAGATTAATGGGGGTGTCTAGTTCCTCCCTACAGTGTGGGAGATTAATGGGGAGTCTAGCTCCTCCCTACAGTGTGGGGAGATTAATGGGGAGTCTAGCTCCTCCCTACAGTGTGGGGAGATTAATGGGGAGTCTAGCTCCTCCCTACAGTGTGGGGAGATTAATGGGGAGTCTAGTTCCTCCCTGCAGTGTGGGGGAGATTAATGGGGAGTCTAGTTCCTCCCTACAGTGTGGGGGAGATTAATGGGGAGTCTAGCTCCTCCCTCCAGTGTGGGGGAGATTAATGGGGAGTCTAGCTCCTCCCTACAGTGTGGGGGAGATTACTGATTACTTCAGAATTCCCTTCATGATAACTACACGGGAAGGGGATGGGAAAGGAGGCTCTAAGACGACGATGTCTCTTAATGCCAAGGACTAGAGGCCCTTCAGACTGGCCTATGACACTCCCATACCTCACATGAGTCATGGTTGGAAATTGGGTGAAGTCGTGCTCAAGTGGCTGGCCTCTAAACTTGCACAGGCAAACAAACAGAAAAACAAGCAGACATTCTCTTTTAGAAATATACGTAGGAAGCGATATTATGTATTTATAAGGTTATCAATATCGAACGATATCATGCGTGTTATCATACCTGCAATAGCCATTAATATCGTTATATCACTTATAATATCTTCAATATCTTCCATTATCAAGCATTTGATATCATAAATACCCAGCAATATGAAGTATTTATGATATCTATAGTTGACAATGATGTGTGTTTATGAACGGACGATATCAGGTATTTGCAATAATTTCGACAGCCAACGATATCATGTATCCCCATCAACCCTACAGTACAGATTTTGTTACAGTGTCATGTATCCGTCGCTCTGCTCGTCTGTGTCTGAGTGGCGCCTTTGGCAAGTGATTGACAAGTGGCCTTGTCAATCAGGTCACCTTGTGTAGATGTGCACCTCTGGCAGCGTAGGCCTACACAAGGAGGTAGCTAGGCCGCTATATGTGGTTATAAGCGTCTCTTTATGTAAAGTATTTGGTTGTAGTATACTACAGCGTGTAATTACCTAAGTGTAATTACCTAAGTGTAGTTACAGGATGAGAGCTACGCTCGTGGTGTCCCGTCTTCCCAGCACTCTTTGTCATATAACGTTTTGAAACTACTGACGGTCTTGGCCTCCACCACCTTCTCACCTAACTAATTCACCAAACTCACCAAGTGTGTGTGTGTGTGTGTGTGTGTGTGTGTGTGTGTGTGTGTGTGTGTGTGTGTGTGTGTGTGTGTGTGTGTGTGTGTGTGTGTGTGTGAAGGTTTTGTGTGCAATCATTATTAGTCATTTCACTTTTAGTAATTATAATTTGCGATGCTTGCAGACACCATTACTGCAGTTGCATACAATTACGTTAATTTTAGGGACCTACAGTAAATAAGTTGATGCTGCATGTTATAAGTATGAACTCTTCCTACAGGAATTATGAATTCTCGCATGTTGCTACCTAAATGTAATTAATTTAGTTAGAAGAATCTCTTAAGTCCTTCCAGCCAGTAAGGGGAAGAGTGAAGATGTATGACAATGCTTCATGACACAGGCTTCATGACACAGGGTCATGACACAGGCTTCATGACACAGGGGTCATGACACAGGCGTCATGACACAGGCTTCATGACACAGGCGTCATGACACAGGCTTCATGACACAGGCTTCATGACAGAGGCTTCATGACACAGGCTTCATGACACAGGCGTCATGACACAGGCTTCATGACACAGGCGTCATGACACAGGCTTCATGACACAGGCGTCATGACACAGGCTTCATGACACAGGGGTCATGACACAGGCTTCATGACACAGGCGTCATGACACAGGCGTCATGACACAGGCTTCATGACACAGGCGTCATGACACAGGCGTCATGACACAGGCGTCATGACACAGGCGTCATGACACAGGCTTCATTACACAGGCGTCATGACACAGGCTTCATGACACAGGGGTCATGACACAGGCTTCATTACACAGGCTTCATGACACAGGCGTCATGACACAGGTTTCATGACACAGGGGTCATGACACAGGCTTCATTACACAGGCTTCATGACACAGGCGTCATGACACAGGCTTCATGACACAGGGGTCATGACACAGGCTTCATTACACAGGCTTCATGACACAGGCTTCATTACACAGGCGTCATGACACAGGCTTCATGACACAGGCGTCATGACACAGGCTTCATGACACAGGGGTCATGACACAGGCTTCATTACACAGGCTTCATTACACAGGCGTCATGACACAGGCTTCATGACACAGGCGTCATGACACAGGCTTCATGACACAGGCGTCATGACACAGGCTTCATGACACAGGCGTCATGACACAGGCTTCATGACACAGGCTTCATTACACAGGCGTCATGACACAGGCTTCATGACACAGGCGTCATGACACAGGCTTCATGACACAGGCGTCATGACACAGGCTTCATGACACAGGCTTCATTACACAGGCGTCATGACACAGGCTTCATGACACAGGGGTCATGACCCTGGCTTCATTACACAGGCTTCATGACACAGGCGTCATGACACAGGCTTCATGACACAGGCGTCATGACACAGGCTTCATGACACAGGCGTCATGACACAGGCTTCATGACACAGGCTTCATGACACAGGCGTCATGACACAGGCTTCATGACACAGGGGTCATGACACAGGCTTCATTACACAGGCTTCATGACACAGGGGTCATGACACAGGCTTCATTACACAGGCTTCATGACACAGGCTTCATGACACAGGCGTCATGACACAGGCTTCATGACACAGGCGTCATGACACAGGCGTCATGACACAGGCTTCATGACACAGGCTTCATTACACAGGCGTCATGACACAGGCTTCATGACACAGGCGTCATGACACAGGCGTCATGACACAGGCTTCATGACACAGGCGTCATGACACAGGCTTCATGATACAGGCGTCATGACACAGGCTTCATGACACAGGCGTCATGACACAGGCTTCATTACACAGGCGTCATGACACAGGCTTCATGACACAGGGGTCATGACACAGGCTTCATGACACAGGCGTCATGACACAGGCTTCATTACACAGGCGTCATGACACAGGCTTCATGACACAGGGGTCATGACACAGGCTTCATGACACAGGCTTCATGACACAGGCATCATGACACAGGCGTCATGACACAGCCTTCCTGACACAGCGGGTGTCTAGATCATATGACATAACACCTGAGGCAACATTTGTCATGTCCTTAGAGCGTGACAAGGGGGCATGATTGACACAGTCATGCTGGCATATTGTAATGGAGGAGTAGAGACAGGGAGGTCTAACGCGTCCTCACCACCACTCCATCATACACGCCCACACCCGCACGCCCACACCCGCCCGTCCACACCCGCCCGCACCCACACGTGACACACACCCGAGCATACACCCCACGCTAACACACACACACCAATACCCCCTCCCCCGGCCCATACAAGCCTATAACCACACGCCCACACACGCCCATAAACCCACGCCTACACACGTATAAACTGCCATGCATGCCTTCCCGCTGACGCCCACGCCAGTGAAAGCACACACCCCAAAGACAATACACTGGAGGCAGGAGGCACTGAACTACAGTGTCCCTGACTTGCAGTCCATGCAAGATGATCGAAAATATTGAGCGGGAAAAGCTAGTGGAACATCTGGAGCGGAAGAACTTTGTAACACAACACCAACATGGGTTCAGAGATGGCAAATCATGCCTAACAGGTTTAATTGAGTTCTATGACCAGGCAACAAAATTCAGGCAAAAGAGAGAGGGCTGGGAAGACTGCATATTTCTGGACTGCCAGAAAGCTTTTGACACAGTACCACATAAGAGACTAGTGCACAAACTGGAGATGCAGGCATGAGTGAAAGGGAAGGTACTCCACTGGATAAGAGAGTACCTAAGCAACAGGACACAGCGAGTCACCGTGAGGGGTGATGATTCGGAGTAGTGGGGAATCACCAGTGGAGTCCCACATGGATCAGTCCTTGGACCTATACAGTTTCGGATATATGTAAATGATCTTCCAGAAGGAATTGACTGTTCCTCTCGATGTTTGCTGATGATTCAAAAATTATGAGGAGGATCAGGACAGAGGAGGAGAGTATGAGGCTACAAGATGACCTAGATAAACTGGAGGAATGATCCGACAAATGGCTACTAAAGTTCAACGCAAGTAAATTTAAGGTAATGAAACTAGGAGGCCAGTCACTTGATACCGAATGGGAGATTAAGTCCTTCACGAAACGGACAGAGAGAAAGATCTAGGAGTTGATATCACGCCAAACCTGTCTCCTGAAGCCCACATCAAAAGAATAACATCAGCGGCCTATGCGAGGCTGGCTAACATCAGAACAGCCTTCAGGAACCTGTGTAAGGAATCATTCAGAACCTTGTATACCAAATATGTAAGACCAATCCTGGAGTATGCGGCCCCAGCATGGAGCCCGTACCTTGTCAAGCACAAGACGAAGCTGGAAAAAGTTCAGACGTATGCCACTAGATTAGTCCCAGAACTAAGAGGCATGACTTATGAGGACAGACTACGTGAACTGCACCTCATGTCGCTAGAAGACAGAAGAGCTAGCAGAGACATGATCACCACATACAAAATTCTCAGGGGAATTGACAGGGTGGACAAGGATGGATTATTTAACACGGATGGCACACGCACAAGCGGACACAGGTGGAGACATGATCCACAGGGACGTTAGAAAGAACTTTTTCAGTGTCAGAGTAGTTAACAGGTGGAATGCATTAGGCAGTGATGTGGTGGAGGCTGACTCCATACACAGTTTCAAATGTAGATATGATAGAGCCCAGTAGGCTCAGGAACCTGTACACCAGTTGATTGACAGTTGAGAGGCGGGACCATAGAGCCAGAGCTCAACCCCCGCAAGCACAATTAGGTGAGTACATTCCCACACACGCCCACGCCCCCCGCCCACACACGCCCCCCCCCCACCCACGCCCACGCCCCCCCCCCCCCGCCGACACACGCCCACGCCCCCGCCCACACACGCCCACGCCCCCGCCCACACACGCCCCCCGCCCACACACACAAAGGTGTTGGGTCCCCAAGCAGCGAGGCTGAGAGGCGCTGTGCTGTGCTCGGGTTAAATCATTTTCTTCTAAATTATATTTTGTGCCTTCCTTTCTTCGCATGTTGTGTCTGTATTGATTGTTCTGTCTGTCTGTCTCTCTCTCTCTCTCTCTGCAGATAAAGAGAGATGGAGGGGGAGAAGAAAGGTGAGATAAGGGATGAGAGATGAATTAGGGGGAAGAAAAATGTAAGCAGGAGAAGGAGTGGGTGATAAAAGATGGGCACAGCAGGGTACCTCATCATTGTATACATGATCACTACTCGTTATCTGTACGTCGTGACCATGTCTCCACACCGCTCATGTCTTGTGGGTATGGTGAAGACCTCTAACATAGTTCTTTGAAGAGCTACCTCTCCAAGGGTTGCCTTTCCACGGGTTACCTCTCCAAGGGTTACCTCTCCAAGGGTTACCTCTCCAAGGGTTACCTCTCCAGGGATTACCTCTCCAAAGGTTATGTCTCCAAGGGTTACCTCTCCAAGGGTTACCTCTCCAAAGGTTATTTCTCCAAGGGTTACCTCTCCAAGGGTTACCTCTCCAAAGGTTATTTGTCCAAGGGTTACCTCTCCAAAGGTTACCTCTCCAATGGGTTACCTCTCCAAAGGTTACCTCTCCAAAGGTTACCTCTCCAATGGGTTACCTCTCCAAAGGTTACCTCTCCAAAGGTTACCTCTCCAAGGGGTTACCTATGCGAGTCACTTATTCAGGATGCATTAAGGTAAATTTTCGTTCCTAAATTTAGAACAGCAAATGAAATCCCGTGAAATAGGAAAATATTATTTTTCCCCCCCTGTGTCTGTCTTCCTGGAAAACACTCGGCTTTTGCGTGGCGTTTGTCCCATTTGTGTGGAGGATTTTGGTGTGTGTGTGTGTTTAGGTGTTTGTGCTGGTATTATGTGGGTATTTGTGCTGGTATTGTGTGGGTATTTTGGCCTCCTCACAAACATCAAGATCCCACTTGACGCTCCTGACATGGTACAAGGCGGTAACTACATGTGAGTATGTAAGTGACACGTCTGAATATTCACCTGTTAATGTACTACATACCTGAGCAACATTCCGTTAATTATTTTAAGACATTGAGGGACCTCCTCGTCCTGTTGGTATTGACAACCCGGAGGACAATTGTAATGAGTCTGCTAAAATTAGTATGGAGTTTCCTTTCCAATATGCAAATGAGGTCATGGGGCACAAGCGATATGAACTTTGAGCATTTAATGAGATTTAATGATATGCAGAACAAGTATTTAATGGATTTTTACGTGAACTGTAAAAAGAACATTTGGCAAAGTTCACTGACATGAAGTTTGAGCATTTAACGCAGTTTATCAAATGTTGTTTGAGCATTAAAAAAACTGTATTACATGCTTTGAAAAAATTCCAGCCATTGGAGAAATATTAAAAAATCATCCAGGAAATATGCCAACAAAGTCTTTAGACACCTTACCAACAAAGTCTTAAACAACCCCAACTAGCATAATCTTAAGAAAGTCTTAAGGAACCCAAAGAGCATAGTTTCTTAAGAACCCTAAACAGCAGAATTTTGTTAAAAGATCCAAAACAACTTCCGCCTCAGTGGCGGGAATCTATACAAAATTTTAGGTGAAAACCAGAAAATTATGTAAACTTGCTACCGAGTTTACCAATTTATAAACTATTATGCAAATATTTGCGTGCCATCAACAAATATATTGCAAATGTTTCGACTTGTTTAGTATGCCAATGTCCCACTATCTGGACGCTTGTTTTCCTTGTTTTCAGACTCGTTAATGACAGTTTTCTCACGAATAGTTAATACACATCTAATCAAACAATGTTATGATGACCAGACCACACACTAGAAGGTGAAGGGACGACGACGTTTCGGTCCGTCCTGGACCATTCTCACAATCGACTTGAGAATGGTCCAGGACGGACCGAAACGTCGTCGTCCCTTCACCTTCTAGTGTGTGGTCTGATGAACATACTTTAGCCACGTTATTGTGACTCATCGCCTGCTAACAATGTTATCTTTTTGGTGTGTGGGGGGGAGGGGGGGGGGGGAAATACCATACTCGTCACATCGTTAAGAGTGAACTGCGTTGTTGTGATTCGCCCTATGGTATCTGTAGGGGGGGGGGGGGGGGGCGTGTAGCCATCATGTTCCAGCGTCTCTGTTACAGCCTCTTAACCATCACTCAACGGGTGTACAGCCTCTTAACCATCACTCAACGGGTGTACAGCCTCTTAACCATCACTCAGCGGGTGTACAGCCTCTTAACCATCACTCAACGGGTGTACAGCCTCTTAACCATCACACAACGGGTTTACAGCCTCTTAACCATCACTCAACAGGTGTACAGCCTCTTAACCATCACTCAACGGGTGTACAGCCTCTTAACCATTACACAACGGGTGTACAGCCTCTTAACCATCACTCAACGGGTGTACAGCCTCTTAACCATTACACAACGGGTGTACAGCCTCTTAACCATTACACAACGGGTGTACAGCCTCTTAACCATTACACAACGGGTGTACAGCCTCTTAACCATCACACAACGGGTGTACAGCCTCTTAACCATCACTCAACGGGTGTACAGCCTCTTAACCATCACACAACGGGTGTACAGCCTCTTAACCATCACACAACGGGTATACAGCCTCTTAACCATCACACAACGGGTGTACAGCCTCTTAACCATCACACAACGGGTGTACAGCCTCTTAACCATCACACAACGGGTGTACAGCCTCTTAACCATCACACAACGGGTGTACAGCCTCACAAGCGTCAAAGAGACAAATCAATAAGTGAAGATAAATGATAGATACTTATACTTAGTGGGGTTGACAGGGTATAAATAGATGAAATGTTCACACTGAACAGCAACAGAATAAAGGGGCATGTGAGGGAGCTTGAAATTCGGATGAGTCACAGAGATGTTAGAAAGTTTTCATGAAGCGAGAGCGTAGTGGGAACGTGTCGTGAACTAAAGCTGCAGGGTGTGGAAGTCATTTGAGTTCATAGTTTTTAAAAGTAGATAGGATAAGGAAATAGGTCAGTTGTCATT
>NC_091180.1:17201464-17213964 GCF_040958095.1 Procambarus clarkii | reverse complement strand
TATCAAGGCCTGTATTGGTCCAGGACAGACCGAAACGTCCGCCACTGTCCCCCACTCTCCCCCATACTTCCCCACTCTCCCCCATACTCCCCCACTCTCCCCCATACTCCCCCACTCTCCCCCATACTCCCCCATACTCCCCCACTCTCCCCCATACTCCCCCACTCTCCCCCATACTCCACCACTCTCCCCCATACTCCCCCACTCTCCCCCATACTCCCCCACTCTCCCCCATACTCCCCCACTCTCCCCCATACTCCCCCATACTCCCCCACTCTCCCCCATACTCCACCACTCTCCCCCATACTCCCCCACTCTCCCCCATACTCCCCCACTCTCCCCCATACTCCCCCACTCTCCCCCATACTCCCCCATACTCCCCCATATTCCCCCACTCTCCCCCACTCTCCCCCATACTCCCCCACTCTCCCCCATACTCCCCCACTCTCCCCCACACTCCCCCACTCTCCCCCATACTCCCCCATACTCCCCCACTCTCCCCCATACTCCCCCACTCTCCCCCATACTCCCCCACTCTCCCCCACTCTCCCCCATACTCCCCCTCTCTCCCCCATACTCCCCCATACTCCCCCACTCTCCCCCACTCTCCCCCACTCTCCCCCATACTCCCACACTCTCCCCCATACTCCCCCACTCTCCCTCATACTCCCCCACTCTCCCCCATACTCCCCCACTCTCCCCCATACTCCCCCACTCTCCCCCATACTCCCCCACTCTCCCCCACTCTCCCCCATACTCTCCCACTCTCCCCCATACTCCCCCACTCTCCCCCATACTCCCCCACTCTCCCCCATACTCCCCCACTCTCCCCCATACTCCCCCACTCTCCCCCATACTCCCCCACTCTCCCCCATACTCCCCCACTCTCCCCCATACTCCCACACTCTCCCCCATACTCCCCCACTCTCCCCCATACTCCCCCACTCTCCCCCATACTCCCCCACTCTCCCCCACTCTCCCCCACTCTCCCCCATACTCTCCCACTCTCCCCCATACTCCCCCACTCTCCCCCATACTCCCCCACTCTCCCCCACTCTCCCCCATACTCCCCCACTCTCCCCCATACTCCCCCACTCTCCCCCACTCCCCCATACTCCCCCACTCTCCCCCATACTCCCCCACTCTCCCCCATACTCCCCCACTTTCCCCCATACTCCCCCACTCTCCCCCATACTCCCCCACTCTCCCCCATACTCCCCCACTCTCCCCCATACTCCACCACTCTCCCCCATACTCCCCCACTCTCCCCCATACTCCCCCACTCTCCCCCATACTCCCCCATACTCCCCCACTCTCCCCCATACTCCCCCACTCTCCCCCATACTCCCCCACTCTCCCCCATACTCCCCCACTCTCCCCCACTCTCCCCATACTCCCCCATACTCCCCCATACTATGTACCTCTCTCCCTATATTTTCAGATGTGTGGGTTGGGAGTCTAATTTTAGCAACGTTATTTTGACTTACTGTCTGCGAGGGAAATTATTACTTAAATCATTCATATTACTATTTTTCTCTGCTCAGAGTTTGTTTGTAATGTTGCGCTTGAAGCTGTTATATATAGTCTGCCTTGTTTGCCTCACTCCCTCCAGCAATAACTTATTCTTTACAAGATAAATTAGACTTTTCAAAACTTAAAATAAACAGTGAGAATTTCTATCCCTCTTAATGTGCATTAGGAAATTTTTATGCATTACTGCTCTTATTTTCAGTTCTCTTTCATTTGTTTGTTTTTGTACCGGCTTTTGTTTGTGCTTTGTTAGTGAAATGTGGGTGGGAAGCACCGTAGATTTGTTACGGCGAGAGATGATCTGGGATAAGTTGTTGCACTACATGGACACTAGATGGCGTACCCGGCGGTGCCCGGGGACCCTCATTAACAACCTTACATGTTTCCTTCAGATATTTACCCCTCCCCCCTCGTCCTCTCCCACATACCTTTCCATGTTGTCTCCTTCACACGCCCTCTTCCTGACTCTCTCCCTCACTCCCTCCCTATAGCCCACCACACATACTCCCCCAGTGTCCTCCCCACAGGCAGATATACCCTCCCCATCTTGCCCCACACCCACATATACCCTCCCCATCTTGCCCCACACCCACATATACCCTCCCCATCTTGCCCCACACCCACATATACCCTCCCCATCTTGCCCCACACCCACATATACCCTCCCCATCTTGCCCCACACCCACATATACCCTCCCCATCTTGCCCCACACCCACATATACCCTCCCCATCTTCCCCCACACCCACATATACCCTCCCCATCTTCCCCCACACCCACATATACCCTTCCCATCTTCCCCCACACACAACCTACCCATTTCTGTCCAAATACATCCTACAAATCTTCCCCTACATATATACACCACCCGATCTTTCCCCCAAAAAATACCTCCTCGCCGTGAATCCCACAATACATATTGCCATTCTCGCCCCATCATTGTAACCATTTTCACTACACACATTCTTCCAGACAGAAAACATGTAACATCGTGCCCGTCTCTTCTGACAAACACTGTCCCTGTCTCTCCCGTATGCACTCTCTCTCTCTGTCTCCATACACACACACACACCAGACCTTAACAAACAACGTTCACACCTTCCATGTTTCACTTCATCATTGTAACAATGTTCACATCAGGCTGTCTTCATCACAGTAATATGAACAAACTTGGTGAAGTTGGTGAGAGGCCAAGTTTTATTCAAGGCTGGCATCTGGGCTGACCCTTGACCTCCCTATGAGACCAAACAATCGTCATTCACTATGCCTGAGGTGAATCTGTGTGAAGGTAGCTCCAGGTGCCTTGAGGAAAACCTTGAAAAAACAGACAGACATTCTTATTTATTGATAGATGGGGTATCCGGCGGTGCCCGAGTCGCTAAATGTTTGCCTCTCTCACATTCATCCTCCCTCCCATTCTCCAGTCCTCCTTCTCTCTCCCTCTCTCTCCCTCTCTCTCCCTTTCTCCATTTTTCCATCCCAGTCTCGATCCGTCCCTCCCATTCATCATGACTCCCATTCTCTCTCGTTTTCTCTCCCTTAATCTCTCTCTCTCTCTCTCTCTCTCTCTCTCTCTCTCTCTCTCTCTCTCTCTCTCTCTCTCTCTCTCTCTCTCTCTCTCTCTCTCTCTCTCTCTCTCAGGATATAATATGCTCGAGTAACGTTGAATCAACATCATCAACGATGAAGCAATAATGTCGATAACAATTTTTGTTATTAACACATTTAGGTACATCTACATTTGTGCAGCTGCCCTAGACTATGAAGGGGAGTACAGTGTGTCAAAAAGCTTGCTACGTGATGCTAAAAATCCCCATCACACAGGATGGTTAGTCATACAGAGGCATGTGATAAGTAGTCTGCACTGGCAGACTCTGGGTGCATTTTGAGGATATCATCAACACAAGAGTGAGTAAAGTAGCAGTGGTACTAAAAGTCTCCTTCTCGCAGGATGGTTAGTCATACAGAGCCATATGTTTAGTAGCCTGTACTAGCAAATTTTGGGTGCAATATGAGGATATCCTCAAGAATACGAGAGTGAATAAAGTAATTGCAAAGCTCCAGGTACCTCATGCCAACTGGTCTGAAAGGTCTAATAACTGGGCATTCGGTAATGTAGTGTGGGAGATCATGCCGCAGTTCCTGCTCACAGAGTTTGCACCTGGAGAGCTCAGGATTGGGAGATCCGTCACCTGTAGCCACCTGCCACAGGTAACCGTAGCCACCTGCCACAGGTAACGGTAGCCACCTGCCACAGGTAACCGAAGCCACCTGCCACAGGTAACGGTAGCCACCTGCCACAGGTAACGGTAGCCACCTGCCACAGATAACGGTAGCCACCTGCCACAGGTAACGGTAGCCACCTGCCACAGGTAACCGAAGCCACCTGCCACAGGTAAAGGTAGCCACCTGCCACAGGTAACGGTAGCCACCTGCCACAGGTAACCGAAGCCACCTGCCACAGGTAACCGAAGCCACCTGCCACAGGTAACGGTAGCCACCTGCCACAGGTAACCGAAGCCACCTGCCACAGGTAACGGTAGCCACCTGCCACAGGTAACCGAAGCCACCTGCCACAGGTAACCGAAGCCACCTGCCACAGGTAACGGTAGCTACCTGCCACAGGTAACCGAAGCCACCTGCCACAGGTAACGGTAGCCACCTGCCACAGGTAACGGTAGCCACCTGCCACAGGTAACGGTAGCCACCTGCCACAGGTAACGGTAACCCAACCTGATCCTGGCAACCACTGTGTCGCACAGTTTGGTGGACGTTTTGTGCTGCCCATAGATGTAGGTTTCAGATCTGAACAAATCATAGCTTTTTATACTGGTGGTTTTAGGTCGTTGGGAGTCAGAAATTTCTTTCCTATCAGACCTTAGGTTTTGGACCAATATAGTTTTGACAGCAGAGATGGGGATACCTAGGTCTAATTCAACTTTATCTTTGTTGCACGCTAATTTGGCTGCAATGTCTGTCTCATTATGATGGGTTATATTTATGTGTGAAGGTATCCATACAAAGGAGATTCGAAACCTTTTACTCTGTGCAGCAATTAGATCATTTATAATTGGTAGTATGAGGTTCTTGCTGTCGATCTTCCAGTAGAGAAGTTTTCGATTCCTTGAAGAGCAGACTTTGAATCACAAGATATTATTCCTCCTCCAATGTTTATTAATGTACTGGTATCTAGTTGTAGTGCCGCTAGTGCTGCTTGTGTGGAGGTCAGCCAGTTGTTTAACCTGACACTGACAGTCTTGGTGCAAATATTATTGCTATAAAAATCTACATGCTGCTGCAGTCCGTCCTGTAGAAGATTGGACTGAGCCGTCGGTGTAGACACAGTGCTCGTGAGATCTGTGGATAGCAGCTGGAACATAGATTAGTAACACTCTACGGACAATCAACCCCACAATTCAACCTTCATTGTAAGTCACTGGTTGTCACAAACGGAGTCAATCCTAATTAAGGAGAGTCGTGGAGTCGACTCTTGCCTCCCCATGACACGCGCCATCACTCACACATCACCAAGTAAAGTTTCATATGCAGATGATGAGTCACAACACCGTGGCTGACTCATGATGAGCAAACCACTCATCAGTAGATGAAGAAAACGACGACGTTTTGGTCCGTTAAGGACCATTATCAAGTCGTGTGTTGATGAGTCTGAGTCAGCCATTATCAAGACTAACTGAAAGTGTCTGGCCCATAGCCTCGAACACACACTTAGACATATATTCTCTCTTATATAGACATATCTGTGGATGTCTGTGGAGGCAGCCTTCCCGAGCTTTGCAGGCTGTTTGGGGTGTTTAGCGGGTCCGAGTTCCATGTCCTCATGAAAGGTTTTCATACCAATTTTCAGCCTCGCGAAATATCAGACTCAATCCTCACTATGATTCATCCAGGATTGTAGTAAAATGTTGTCGACGCTGAGGTCAGCCGAGCTTTTTACAGGGTTGCAGTTGGAAGCAGAGTGAGAGAGTGTAGTGAAGATGGCTACAGTAATGAAGGTCGTGTGTAGTGCAGATGTGACCTTTGTCACCCCGAGCAACGCCGGGGACCCGGCTTGAGTACTCACCTTGCTGTGCTGGCGCGGGTTGATCTAAGGCTTTTTGGTCACTCCTCTCAATTCTCAATCAACCAGATTGAGAGAGAGAGAGAGTGTGTGTGTGTGTGTGTGTGTGTGTGTGTGTGTGTGTGTGTGTGTGTGTGTGTGTGTGTGTGTGTGTGTGTGTGTGTGTGTGTGTGTGTGTGTTTACTATTTGTACCTGCAAAATCGAGCTATTAGCTCTTGGATCCCGTCTTTTTAACCAATCTATTTTTACTCTTATTATGTCTTTTACATATATTTCTCTCTAAAACACACACACAAACACATCCCCAGGAAGCAGCCTGTAGCAGCTGTCTAACTCCCAGGTACCCATTTACTGCTGGGTGAACAAGCCATCCGGGTGAAAGAAACTCTTCCCATTTGTTTCCGCCTCCGCAGGGAATCAAACCTGGGCCCATAGCACTACGACCCCGAGCAATGTCCAATCAGCTGCGAGGTGTGTATTCACCTAGTTGTGCTTCCGCGGGTTGAGCTCTGCCCTTTTAGGCCTCTCAACTGTCAATCAATCAACTGCTACTAACAACTAACTTTAACTATTTTTTTTCCACACACACACACACACACACACACACACACACACACACACACACACACACACACACACACACACACAGGAAGCAGCTCCGTAGCAGCTGTCTAATTCCCAGGTACCTATTTACTGCTAGGTAACAGGTGCATCAGGGTGAAAGAAACTCGCATCGAAAGTTTCACAGTGATGAAAACAATGATGTTTTGAATTGTTTCTCGTCGGCGCCAGGAATCGAACACTGGACCACCTGCTGTCCATTCAGCTACCAAGGCGCTGTGTGTGTGTGTGTGTGTGTGTGTGTGTGTGTGTGTGTGTGTGTGAGTTTGTGTGTACTCACCTATATGTGCTTGCAGGATCGAGCATTGACTCTTGGATCCCGCCTTTCTAGCTATCGGTTGTTTACAGCAATGACTCCTGTCCCATTTCCCTATCATACCTAGTTTTAAAAGTATGAATAGTATTTGCTTCCACAACCTGTTCCCCAAGTGCATTCCATTTTTCCACTACTCTCACGCTAAAAGAAAACTTCCTAACATCTCTGTGACTCATCTGAGTTTCCAGTTTCCACCCATGTCCCCTCGTTCTGTTATTATTACGTGTGAACATTTGATCTATTTCCACTTTGTCAATTCCCCTGAGTATTTTATATGTCCCTATCATATCTCCTCTCTCCCTTCTTTTCTCTAGTGTCGTAAGGTTCAGTTCCTTCAGCCGCTCTTCATATCCCATCCCTCGTAGCTCTGGGACAAGCCTCGTCGCAAACCTCTGAACCTTCTCCAGTTTCTTTATGTGTTTCTTCAGGTGGGGGCTCCATGATGGCGCGGCATACTCTAAGACGGGTCTCACGTAGGCAGTGTAAAGCGCCCTAAAAGCTTCCTCATTTAGGTTTCTAGGTTTCATTTGTGTGTGTGTGTGTGTGTGTGTGTGTGTGTGTGTGTGTGTGTGTGTGTGTGTGTGTGTGTGTGTGTGTGTGTGTAGGGGAGGGAAGGTTGGCATTTCCCTGCTTTTCTACTTGTTTTCTGTTTAATCTTATAACTCATAACGAAAGGTTTAATCAAGTTTTACGGTTAGTGAAATGTGGGTAGGTTCCCCCGGAGACTTTTATGTCAATAGTCTCATAAGGTATGTAAACAAAACTTAATGTTGCCATCAACCCTGAATTGCCTGTAGGAAAATAAGTTCAGATGATAACTCTTACGTCACTACCTTTGACATTTGAGATGACGACTAATGAAAGGTATAGCTACCTGCCGTGACGAGCCAGGTAGAGCATACCTGTGGGTGCTGTGAGAGCACTTGCTAAGCTGCTAATTAATATCCTGCTAGAAATGTTTATAATCCAAGCCTTAAGCAGGATGTCTAATCTGACCGCTGCTCATAACGACTCATAATACCCATGATATATGAAACAAAATTCAGCCCCATTTCTCCGATATAATGAACGTGCTATATTCTCCAGAGTATTTATTATACGCAGCCGAATAATGTTTCAAATTGAATCCCAACTTGAATTTAACCCCGCAGGGTTCTCTTCTGCAGTCAAACAAAACCACTCAAACTTGCTTTGTTCAATTAATTCGTAAGGAAGCAAGCCATATGCTTTTGTTATTAATGTCTAGACTCCTTTTCTAACAACTAGCAGAGAGCTAATTTTTGACCAACTAGTCTATCTTAGAGTTAATAGAAGACTGTTGATATGGCTCAGGGGGTTCTTGAATAACAGAACCGCCTCAGTATTTACCAAGGTTGGTTGGAAGTAATAATTCTGCACTCTGAATCGGGTACACATGAGGGTACAGTGGCAAGTCCAACACCGTTGACTGTCTTGATGCACAGATTAATAACTGACATAACTACACAAGCTGACGAAGCTATCGTCGATTATCATTTTTGTCATTTGTATTGTTCCAAATACCCAAGCTCGCTCTTCGTGATTTTCGTGCCAATAAATAGGTGACTACAGTCTGAACTCATTACCAAAGTCGAGAACTCTTCAACAACTCAAACAAAAGGTATTCTAGCCTATAAAATCAACACCAAAAACATTGACACATGTGGGCAGCACCAATACCTTGGAGTAGGTATCACTAGTGACATTGTAAACGACTTTCATCACAGGTTAAAAGAAACGCTAAAACAGCTGAAATTATTGTTAAAAATGTTAACAAAGTTAAATATGCTAGACTAATTTAAATAATGCTTATTGGATCCACAGTTGATTATCATGCCTTGCGTCTAATTAGCTTCTCCGTCTCTATTTTGCACAAAGTAGAAGTAATAGAGAATGAGCCATGAAGGAGATTGTGGCCAAGACGTACAAGAATCATTAACATGAGGGAACAACTAAAGCTTCCCACTATACTAGAGAACCATACAAATCAACGCAACTTTTCACATTAAAGTCATGAGAGACCCAACACCTCCAGAATTGCTCGCAGACAACATTTGTTCGCTAACTAAACCAGCGAATAATTCTAACACCTCTGCTCACCCCGAGTATGTGTAAATGGCTGAGTAAAGATATCTTAGACTACAAAACTTAATATGGTTCTCTGCCCGAAACGGTGCGCGTACTAGTGGCTTTACAAGATTGTAAATACTATGCTATGTATTCTCACAAACCCAATGTACCTTCTTGTATACAAATAAATAAATCAAAAATAAATACATATAATGTACCTGTCAATGATGTTCCAATTTGTCTATAACCCACAATTCAAGTACCATACATCACCAAGAAATGAAAATCTTGCTTGTGTAAAAGCAGATGTGAAGCATATGCTTTCTCTATCAAAAGCATACAACATCTGGCTCAACTCTCCACAGAGAAACGCAGCAACCATTACACTGAAAACGCATGACGGGAAATTTTCTGCGATTCAAAGTCTGCTCTTCCAGCGCCTGAATACTTCAGAACGATAGACAATAGGTACACAATTATTTTGAAGGACTTAGAATCTTTCCTATATGAATTCTATCTCACACAAATATGTCATTATGATGACACAGACATTACAACCAAATTAACATGCAATAAATATTTATTTAAACTATAAATATATATATATCAATCTGAATAATTAAGACAATATGGTTATGATCACTCATGACTCTGAAAGCCCTGAAAGCACTAATATAAAAAATTATGATTTGTTTACATTTGATTCCTTTGATATAAACGGTCAGCACAAAACATAGACCAGAGAGAGACACGGTAATTCCCAGGGGGCAGGCTGGCCTACCGTTATCTATGGCAGGTGGCTACAGGACCCTAATCTCACAATTCTGAGCACTCTCGATGCAAACTGTGTGAGCAAGAACTGAGTGATAATCACACACTAAGTAATTGTAAATCCAGTTAATAGACCATTTAGATCAGCCTGGTATATGTTCCTGAAGCTTTGCAATTACTTTATCCACTGGTATATTTTTGAGGAAACTCCTCATACTGATCCAAGGCTCGCAGGTGCTGGCCGCTTTACATGACGATGCATGTCTATACTGAGAGAACGGCATATTAATATGATATAGTTTGACTCGAACTATGACCCTTCATATGGTCTACTAGACGAGGTACCCGGCAGTGCCATGGGTCTCTCTACCTCTCTCCCACACCCTCTTTCCTCTCTTCTAATCTCCTCCTTATCCTCTTCTACATTCGTAGATCTCTGCCCTTCCCCCTCACTTATCTTCCTCCTTTTCCTCTACCGTCTCTACTTTTCTTCCCCTCCCTTTATTTCCCCTACCTCCCCTTTCTCCATCCCTTTCCATCTCCCTCGGAAAATTTCTGTAAATTTTCCTGACATCAGTGAATAATGTTGATATTACTATAAGAATTTGTTTTTTGTTTTTATATTTATCCAGGCATAGCTGGCGGCCAGTGCCAAAAATCATGGAGTAGGAAGGCCAGTATGTCAGCGAAGAATCTTCTTGAATTCTGAAGACCTCGACTAGCTTATGATCGTCCCGTACCCAAGACCATTCCTCCTGCAACGTTCCCTGAGACTATCTCCAAGTGTCTAGCCTCCAGCCTTGGACACACACACAAACCAACAGACAATTGCCCCCTGACAGATATAGATGGTAGCCATAAATAAACAAATATACCTAATTATCTTCGAAAACAAATGTAGGTAAAAAATGGTGTTAATATTTTTTTATATAATACTCTCCTTTTCAACCGTATATAATTAGCCTACTTCTAATTAGTTTTCAGTTCTGTATATTCCATCGGCAATTAGCAACGTCTGATAGAGGTGTATGATTAATGAAATTAAAGTTTTTTGCCAGGATAATTATTGAAGCGGGAGCAAGACTGAGAGAGATAGAATATGTCTGCAAAAATTATTTTTTATGAATATGTCTCGTGTTTTCTTCCCTACGTCGTTTAATTGTCTCATCTACATTTGTCTCTTTAACTTTTTGAGGCACATAGAAAATTTGTGACCAAGCTATTGAGTTATTGAAACATGGGTGGATATATCCGTAGACTTAGCCAGCGTACACGCGTGCACACACATTACATATACATATAAAGTGCTGCTAGCTTTTTGAAGGAGTTGGGGTCTAAGCTAATGGAAACAACTAGAGACCCTAGAGCTGCCAGTTTTCTTTTTCAGCGCCTTAGTGTGGCGATCTAGAGAGGAAATGCTCACTGCATCCATGGTTCCTGCCCGTCATCTGAGGAGCTGGAGGAGCTATTCAACTTGTGATAAGCAGCCTTGTACCCTGCATTTAATCAATATTGTAACTTTTTTTGTGTAATGACATTTTCAAATAAAGTTAGATAAATATACACACATACCAAAAGAATAGGTGTCCCATATATATATATATATATATATATATATATATATATATATATATATATATATATATATATATATATATATATATATATATATATATGGGACACAAAGGCTGCAAGAAGGGTCAAGTCATTAATCACTAAGAACTCTTTTGACCCGACCAGGCCTCGCTTCCCCTGCAGGCGAGATCACCCCCTGGCGTACACGGCACTCTTACCACTACATCAATTATATATATATATATATATATATATATATATATATATATATATATATATATATATATATATATATATATATATATATGTGTGTGTGTGTGTGTATGTTGTACCTAGTAGCCAGAATGCAGTACTTGTCCTACTATGCAAGGTCCGATTTGCTTAATAAGCCAAGTTTTCCTGAATTTTATATATTTTTAAAAAAATTTTCTTATGAAATGATAAAGCTATCCATTTCATTATGTATGAGTTAATTTTTTTTAATTTGAGTTAAAACTAACGTAGATATATGACTGAATCTAACCAACCCTACCTAACCTAACCAACCCTACCTAACCCAACCTAACCTAAACTAACACAACTGCGTCAATAATTTATGATCTTAATATAATATAATAATAATTATTCAAAGACACTAATTTGAAGCTATATATATTGAATCTAACTTGCATCCCATACATCAGCTCAGTTTCTTGCTCATTTTATTGTTACGGAGAGTGAAAATATTCAATATTTTATTACGATTGGACTCAAACAGTTAATGAGTCAAATTGGACTCAAACAGATGATCATTATAACTCACAGAAGACTAACTAATATAACATGCTAACTCACAGAAGACTAACTAATATAACATGCTAACTCACAGAAGACTAACTAATATAACATACTAACTCACAGAAGACTAACTAATATAACATACTAACTCACAGGAGACTAACCAATATAACATACTAACTCACAGAAGACTAACTAATATAACATACTAACTCACAGAAGACTAACTAATATAACATACTAACTCACAGGAGACTAACTAATATAACATACTAACTCACAGAAGACTAACTAATATAACATACTAACTCACAGAAGACTAACTAATATAACATACTAACTCACAGAAGACTAACTAATATAACATACTAACTCACAGAAGACTAACTAATATAACATACTAACTCACAGAAGACTAACTAATATAACATACTAACTCACAGGAGACTAACCAATATAACATACTAACTCACAGAAGACTAACTAATATAACATACTAACTCACAGAAGACTAACTAATATAACATACTAACTCACAGGAGACTAACCAATATAACATACTAACTCACAGGAGACTAACTAATATAACATACTAACTCACAGAAGACTAACTAATATAACATACTAACTCACAGAAGACTAACTAATATAACATACTACATCCAATACACACATAACCCCTTACTTTCCCCTTTCATATAAAATCTTCATAAATTACCTACTCGCTTGACCGGAGCATCCGGG
>NC_091180.1:17186464-17196464 GCF_040958095.1 Procambarus clarkii | reverse complement strand
GGTAAACCGAAATGGTTGTGGAGGGAAGGTAAACCGGTCATGGTAGGAGAAAGAAAGGGTAAACCAAGATAGTGATGGCAGTAGGGAGGTTACCCATGATAGTGGAAGGAAGGTATACCAAGTTGGAGAAGGAGAAGGAGAAGGAAAAGGAGAAGGAGAAGGAGAAGGAGAAGGAGAAGGAGAAGGAGGAGGAGGAGGAGGAGGGAGAGAATATAAAGTAAACCAGAATATTGTAAATATAAATATAGGTAATACTAAATATCTCAAGTTATTTATAATTAAGAAACACAAGAGCATCGCGCCAAATCCCAGAAGTTAATATTACTAAATATCGTGAATAAAATGGTGAAAATTATATCATATATTATTACTAGTTGACGTCATCGCCTTAATATTATATCTAATAAATATTTCCCTTGCATTCACAAGTTTTATTGACGTCATTCACGTTATCTATAAGATCAGGACTCAAAACCTTTTGGTGACGTCACCTAACATCTTTTTATTGGCGTTTCCTCCTTGGACCTGCCTGTGACGTCACGCGTGTTGTTATGTGATTGGCTTGTGTCTCCAGACCTTACCACGGCGTCTCCCATGTCGTTCTGTGATTGGCTCATATCTTCCTATGTAAACGTGACGTCACCTCCGCCTGTCTGGGATTGGTTCATGCTGTCATATATGAACGGGACGTCGTCCTCGCTCTTCTCTGATTGGTGAGGATTATGAACCTGATATATATTAATTACGCTGTACCCTTCTTAGTCTCTGACTGTATTGTCAGGAGTACACACATATCTCTTCTTGCTGTAACCTCAGAGTCTACTTTAACCCTGGAATATATTCAGGATTAAAGTATACTTACTAGTTGGTCAGTAAACTATGTTGATGGCTTTAGTTACACTTCAGGGGTGGATAGGCCTTAATAACCTTCCAGAGGTTGATAGGTCTTGATAACCTTCCAAAGGTTGATAGGTCTTGATAACCTTCCAGAGGTTGATAGGTCTTGATAACCTTCCAGAGGTTGATAGGTCTTGATAACCTTCCAGAGGTTGATAGGCCTTAATAACCTTCCAGAGGTTGATAGGTCTTGATAACCTTCCAGAGGTTGATAGGCCTTAATAACCTTCCAAAGGTTGATAGGTCTTGATAACCTTCCAGAGGTTGATAGGCCTTAATAACCTTCCAGAGGTTGATAGGCCTTGATAACCTTCCAGAGGTTGATAGGTCTTGATAACCTTCCAGAGGTTGATAGGCCTTAATAACCTTCCAGAGGTTGATAGGCCTTAATAACCTTCCAGAGGTTGATAGGCCTTGATAACCTTCCAAAGGTTGATAGGTCTTGATAACCTTCCAGAGGTTGATAGGTCTTGATAACCTTCCAAAGGTTGATAGGTCTTGATAACCTTCCAGAGGTTGATAGGCCTTAATAACCTTCCAGAGGTTGATAGGCCTTAATAACCTTCCAGAGGTTGATAGGTCTTGATAACCTTCCAGAGGTTGATAGGTCTTGATAACCTTCCAAAGGTTGATAGGTCTTGATAAACCTGCAGAGGTTGATAAGCCTTAATGTTGACCAGACCACACACGGGAAAGTGAAGCGACGACGACGTTTCGGTCCGTCCTGGACCATTCTCAAGTCAGTTGTAGAATGATCCAGGACGGACCAAAACGTCGTCGTCCCTTCACCTTCTAGTGTGTGGTTTGGTCAACATGTTTCAGCCACGTTATTGTGACTCCTCGTCTGCATAGGCCTTAATAACCCTCCAGAGGTTAATAGGCCCAAGCAACTCTCCAGATTGCTCAACTCACTCTCTTAGGGTGCTGAAGTGATTGACAGGTGTCCACGGTGAAGACACCACCAGACGCCATCTTATTGAATGATGCCACAACGTTTCTGCTGCTCATTGTGCAGGGAAACACTCTGTGTATTTACTATTTGTATCTGCACACTCGAGCCATTAGCTCTTGGACCCCGCCTTTCTAACCAATTTATTTTTTCTCTATTATATCCACTACATATATGTCTCTCTAACACACGCACACATCCCCAGGAAGACTCTGTCTTACTCCAAGGTACCTATTTACTACTAGGTAAACAGACGCATCAGGGTGAAAGACACTGTCCTTTTGTTTCCGATTCCGCCGGGAATCGAACCCGGGCCATTAGGACTACGACCCTCGAGCGCTGTCCATTCAGCCGCGTGCAACTGTGTGTGTTTTTGAGAGTGTGAGTGTGTGTACTCACCTAATTGTGCTTGCAGGGGTTGAGCTCTGGCTCTTTGGTCCCGCCTCTCAACCGTCAATCAACAGGTGTACAGGTTCCTGAGCCTACTGGGCTCTACCATATCTACACTTGAAACTGTGTATGGAGTCAGCCTCCACCACATTACTTCCTAATGCATTCCATTTGTCAACCACTCTGACACTAAAAAAGTTCTTTCTAATATCTCTGTGGCTCATTTGGGCACTCAGTTTCCACCTGTGTCCCCTAGTGCGTGTTCCCCTTGTGTTAAATAGCACAACCGTTAATCAACTCTGTGTGTGGTGTGTGTGTGTGTGTGGTGTGTGTGTGTGTGTGTGTGGTGTGTGTGTGTGTGTGTGTGGTGTGTGTGTGTGTGTGTGTGGTGTGTGTGTGTGTGTGTGTGTGTGTGTGTGTGTGTGTGTGTGTGTGTGGTGTGTGTGTGTGTGTGTTTGTCTGTGTGTGTGTGTGTGTGTGTGTGTGTGTGTGTGTGTGTGTGTGTGTGGTGTGTGTGTGTGTGTGTGTGTGTGTGTGTGTGTGTGTGTGTGTGTGGTGTGTGGTGTGTGTGTGTGTGTGTGTGTGTGTGTGTGTGTGTGTGTGTGTGTGTGGTGTGTGTGTGTGTGTGTGTGTGTGTGTGGTGTGTGTGTGTGTGGTGTGTGTGTGTGTGTGTGTGTGTGTGTGTGTGTGTGGTGTGTGTGTGTGTGTGTGTGTGTGTGTGTGTGTGTGTGTGTGTGTGTGTGTGTGTGTGTGTGTGTGTGTGTGTGTGTGGTGTGTGTGTGTGTGTGTGTGGTGTGTGTGTGTGTGTGTGTGTGTGTGTGTGGTGTGTGTGTGTGTGTGTGTGTGTGTGTGTGGTGTGTGTGTGTGTGGTGTGTGTGTGTGTGTGTGTGTGTGTGTGTGTGTGTGTGTGTGTGTGTGTGTGTGTGTGTGGTGTGTGTGTGTGTGTGTGTGTGTGTGTGTGTGTGTGTGTGTGTGGTGTGTGTGTGTGTGTGTGTGTGTGTGTGTGTGTGGTGTGTGTGTGTGTGTGTGTGTGTGTGTGTGTGTGTGTGTGTGTGTGTGTGTGTGTGTGTGTGTGTGTGGTGTGTGTGTGTGTGTGTGTGTGTGTGTGTGTGTGTGTGTGTGTGTGTGTGTGTGTGTGTGTGTGTGTGTGTGGTGTGTGGTGTGTGTGTGTGTGTGTGTGTGTGTGTGTGTGTGTGTGTGTGTGTGTGTGTGTGTGTGCGAGGAGACACACACACGTCTTGATTGGCCTTAATAACCTTCAAACAACACTCACATATAAGTATGCTTGTAGGGTAGAGCTGGACTCCTCGCGCCGATTTCAGAAAGTTCTAAGTTTAATGCACCCATTACTCTCGCTTTTATCGTATTTGCATTTAAAACTTTGAAACGAATTAGCTTCAACGACTTGTACATTAAACCTATTCCCCTTATTGACAGGTCTGACACTCAAAGAGATCTTTTTGACATCTCTATGTCTGTTCCAACAACAGAATCCTTATGAGAAATTTGACAGCATCAGCCCTCATCGGTCATTGCAATAATTCACTCAAAGCCAGCCATGGACTGCCCAAGATAGACCCAACTCTTGCAAATAAAATTGCTGATATGTCCAAATTGATTTAGGATTTTTCCACCTAGGTGTACAGGGACTCCTGTCAACGGGCTGAGAGCTTTCCACCTAGGTGTACAGGGACTCCTGTCAGCGGGCTGAGAGCTTTCCACCTAGGTGTACAGGGACTCCTGTCAGCGGGCTGAGAGCTTTCCACCTAGGTGTACAGGGACTGCTGTCAGCGGGCTGAGAGCTTTCCACCTAGGTGTACAGGGACTCCTGTCAGCGGGCTGAGAGCTTTCCACCGCACTCCTCATGGAAGCCCCCAATACTTCATCTGCTAAACGACCCGTCAGTCAATTAACAACCAGATACCCAATCACTACTGAGTGAGCACAGGTGGACAGTTAAGGATGGCCGACTAGTTAATCTTCCTCAGCCTGGATACGAACCTAAACCAAATCTCTCGAAATTTGCTGGACGAGCGGATTACCACAGTGCCATAGGGACTGTGGTAATAGTTTTTGGTATATGTTAGTGGTGATATATTGAATTAATATGTTGTCCTCTTTGTTGTTTTTACTTATCAGTCATAACTGTGAGGGTAAAATATATAAGTTACCCACAACGTCAGCCATGTTATGCGTAAGGCCAACATCGAACTGTTGGCAGACAAAGATTCTCTTATAATATATATATATATATATATATATATATATATATATATAGAGAGAGAGAGAGAGAGAGAGAGAGAGAGAGAGAGAGAGAGAGAGAGAGAGAGAGAGAGAGAGAGAGAGAGAGAGACAGACAGAGATGTTATATGTAGAGGCTGGACTTTAAATCATCCAGCTACCGTGATCCAGTGTAAGCAAGGCGGGCGGACAACACTGTCAGTGTTCGCGTGTACACACACACACACACACACACACACACACACACACACACACACACACACATACACAGACACACACACACACACACACTCTGCCACTCACACCAGATCACACCTGCGTGTGACTCCTGCCACGCAAATTGCGTCCAGGGACACACGCAAATAGCATGGAAGGACAGACACAAATAGTATGGACAGGAGGGTACTGAGTGAGAGCCGTCTGATAACATGTTAGGAAATTATAGAACACCGCTCTGCTAACACAGAGGACAGACACCTCTGCTGTCCTATCTCAGTGGTCGTGAAGGAGCACCAGTGGTCGTGAAGGAGCATGGTGAAGGAGCACCAGAGGTCGTGAAGGAGCAGCAGTGGTCGTGAAGGAGCACCAGTGGTCGTGAAGGAGCACCAGTGGTGGTGAAGGAGCACCAGTGGTCGTGAAGGAGCACCAGTGGTCGTGAAGGAGCAGCAGTGGTCGTGAAGGACCACCAGTGGTCGTGAAGGACCGCCAGTGGTCGTGAAGGAGCACCAGTGGTCGTGAAGGAGCACCAGTGGTCGTGAAAGACCGCCAGTGGTCGTGAAGGAGCACCAGTGGTCGTGAAGGAGCACCAGTGGTCGTGAAGGAGCACCAGTGGTCGTGAAGGAGCACCAGTGGTGGTGAAGGAGCACCAGTGGTCGTGAAGGAGCACCAGTGGTCGTGAAGGAGCACCAGTGGTCGTGAAGGAGCACCAGTGGTCGTGAAGGAGCACCAGTGGTCGTGAAGGAGCACCAGTGGTCGTGAAGGAGCACCAGTGGTCGTGAAGGAGCACCAGTGGTCGTGAAAGACCGCCAGTGGTCGTGAAGGAGCACCAGTGGTCGTAAAGGAGCACCAGTGGTCGTGAAGGAGCACCAGTGGTCGTGAAGGAGCACCAGTGGTGGTGAAGGAGCACCAGTGGTCGTGAAGGAGCACCAGTGGTCGTGAAGGAGCACCAGTGGTCGTGAAGGAGCACCAGAGGTCGTGAAGGAGCACCAGTGGTCGTGAAGGACCACCAGTGGTCGTGAAGGAGCACCAGTGGTGGTGAAGGAGCACCAGAGGTCGTGAAGGAGCACCAGTGGTCGTGAAGGAGCACCAGTGGTCGTGAAGGAGCAGCAGTGGTCGTGAAGGACCACCAGTGGTCGTGAAGGAGCACCAGTGGTGGTGAAGGAGCACCAGTGGTCGTGAAGGAGCACCAGTGGTCGTGAAGGGGCACCAGTGGTCGTGAAGGAGCACCAGAGGTCGTGGAGGACCACCAGTGGTGGTGAAGGAGCACCAGTGGTCGTGAAGGAGCACCAGTGGTCGTGAAGGAGCACCAGTGGTCGTGAAGGAGCACCAGTGGTCGTGAAGGAGCACCAGTGGTCGTGAAGGAGCACCAGTGGTCGTGAAGGAGCAGCAGTGGTCGTGAAGGACCACCAGTGGTCGTGAAGGAGCAGCAGTGGTCGTGAAGGAGCAGCAGTGGTCGTGAAGGAGCACCAGTGGTCGTGAAAGAGCACCAGTGGTCGTGAAGGAGCACCAGTGGTCGTGAAGGAGCACCAGTGGTCGTGAAGGAGCACCAGTGGTCGTGAAGGAGCACCAGTGGTCGTGAAGGAGCACCAGTGGTCGTGAAGGAGCACCAGTGGTCGTGAAGGAGCACCAGTGGTCGTGAAGGAGCACCAGTGGTCGTGAAGGAGCACCAGTGGTCGTGAAGGAGCAGCAGTGGTCGTGAAGGAGCACCAGTGGTCGTGAAGGAGCACCAGTGGTCGTGAAGGAGCAGCAGTGGTCGTGAAGGAGCACCAGTGGTCGTGAAGGAGCACCAGTGGTCGTGAAGGAGCAGCAGTGGTCGTGAAGGAGCACCAGTGGTCGTGAAGGAGCACCAGTGGTCGTGAAGGAGCACCAGTGGTCGTGAAGGAGCACCAGAGGTCGTGAAGGAGCACCAGAGGTCGTGAAGGAGCACCAGTGGTCGTGAAGGACCACCAGTGGTCGTGAAGGAGCAGCAGTGGTCGTGAAGGAGCACCAGTGGTCGTGAAGGACCACCAGTGGTCGTGAAGGAGCACCAGTGGTCGTGAAGGAGCACCAGTGGTCGTGAAGGAGCACCAGTGGTCGTGAAGGAGCACCAGAGGTCGTGAAGGAGCACCAGAGGTCGTGAAGGAGCACCAGTGGTCGTGAAGGACCACCAGTGGTCGTGAAGGAGCAGCAGTGGTCGTGAAGGAGCACCAGTGGTCGTGAAGGAGCAGCAGTGGTCGTGAAGGAGCACCAGTGGTCGTGAAGGAGCACCAGTGGTCGTGAAGGAGCACCAGAGGTCGTGAAGGAGCACCAGAGGTCGTGAAGGAGCACCAGTGGTCGTGAAGGAGCACCAGTGGTCGTGAAGGAGCAGCAGTGGTCGTGAAGGAGCAGCAGTGGTCGTGAAGGACCACCAGTGGTCGTGAAGGAGCACCAGTGGTCGTGAAGGAGCACCAGAGGTCGTGAAGGAGCACCAGAGGTCGTGAAGGAGCACCAGTGGTCGTGAAGGAGCACCAGTGGTCGTGAAGGAGCAGCAGTGGTCGTGAAGGAGCACCAGTGGTCGTGAAGGAGCAGCAGTGGTCGTGAAGGAGCACCAGTGGTCGTGAACAACGCGGAACGACCGCTAAGAGAAGTACCTCAAGAAGACTAAGAGTGTGGTGGCGGGAAGTACCTCAAGAAGACTAAGAGTGTGGTGGCGGGAAGTACCTCAAGAAGACTAAGAGTGTGGTGGCGGGAAGTACCTCAAGAAGACTAAGAGTGTGGTGGCGGCCATCTCTGGTTCCCGCCTGCCCTTGTGGGAGGTCATGGGGTGGGGGGCGGTGCTGGAAGGGGCCCCTCCTCCTCCCTCTTCCAGTGAGTCGACCGAGTGAATGGGAAGAGGGGAAGGGGAGGAGGTGAAGGGAAGGGGTAGGAGGAGGGGTGGGGAAGACAGTATGGCGGGAACCTGTGAGGAGGAGGAGGAGGGAGTGGCCACCCCCTCGTTGGCATGGAGGTGTTCCAGGCCCGTCCTGGAAGGCGTGGAGGCTGATTCCAGGAGGTTTCCAGCGTGGATCATCAAAACGAGAGTGAGAGAGAAGACGGAAGGATTATTTCAGTGATTATCAACAGGAAAGTAGAGGGAGGGAGAGATCAGGCATTATTTTAGGGTGATTCCAGCGTGAATCATCAGCAGGAGAGTGAAGGAGAGAGAGAGAGAGAGAGAGAGAGAGAGAGAGAGAGAGAGAGAGAGAGAGAGAGAGAGAGAGAGAGAGAGAGAGAGAGAGAGAGAGAGAGAGAGAGAGAGAGAGAAGGATTCCAGCATGCCTCATCATTATGAGGAGAGTGATTCCAGCGTGAATCATCATGAATAGAGGGATTCCAGCGTGAATCATCATGAGAAGAGTGATTCCAGCGTGAATCATCAGCAAGAGAGTGAATGAGAGGAAGGAAGAGTGATCCCAGCGTGAATCATCAGCAAGAGAGTGAATGAGAGGAAGGAAGAGTGATCCCAGCGTGAATCATCAGCAAGAGAGTGAATGAGAGGAAGGAAGAGTGATCCCAGCGTGAATCATCAGCAAGAGAGTGAATGAGAGGAAGGAAGAGTGATCCCAGCGTGAATCATCAGCAAGATAGTGAATGAGAGGAAGGAAGAGTGATCCCAGCGTGAATCATCAGCAAGAGAGTGAATGAGAGGAAGGAAGAGTGATCCCAGCGTGAACCATCAGCAAGAGAGTGAATGAGAGGAAGGAAGAGTGATCCCAGCGTGAATCATCAGCAAGAGATGTGAAGGAACAGTCTAATGAGCCACGCTAAAATTTCCAGACTTGGCGGGTCTCCAGGGACCGTAAACACCGACTCCGAAAACGTCAACTTGGCAGCGATGGCGCCCACAGCAGTTAGGGCGGGAGGGTGGTTCAGCACAACTGCCATTCAGTAGTTGAGAATGGAGAGGGGGGGGGTGTGGGTGGTGGTGTGAGGGGGGGGAGAGTGCGTGGGTGGCCCAAATTCAATGAATGAAGTTGATGTGTAGGGGGGGGAGGGGAGGGGGTGGCGCCATGGGGTCTGGATCAAAGCGACTAGTGTGGTTGTGGGCGTGTTGTTACCCCCGGTGATGAGGGCGTGTTGGCGCCCATGGACGCACTACAGGAGGTGTCTGCGAGGTTGGGTGGTGTCGGGGGGTTGTGGGCGGCGCGAGGCAGGTGGGATCGCGCTGCGCATCAGCAAGCGGCGAGTCGCGGGGCGGCGCGGGACTTGCCGCTCAGTGCAGTCTAGGCCGCCAGCTTGTCCGGCGCGTACCATGCAGAGCAGTGGCTTGGTCCTCTGGCTCGTGGCTCTGGCGTGCGCGTGTGACCCTTGCCTGGCATCCTCCAGTGGCACCGGCCACCAGCGCCCCCGCAACACCCTCCTGGCACTGGTGCGGGCGGCCACGGCCCTCCACCATCATCCGCCCGCCGCCCACCCGCCCCAGATACCCGCACTACCCGCCAACGCGCTCTTAGAATACCCGCATCTGTATCGTCGCCACCATGTGGCTCCTAACGTGCCCCCGGGACCTATCCTGCCGGCGGGGCACCGCCACTACGAGCAGGCCGAGCAGCAGCCTCCAGCAGACGCCGACGAGGAGCTGCTGCAGGAGGAGCAGCAGCAGGAGGAGCAGCAGGAGCGGCGGCGGGCGTGGGGTAAACGTGGGGGCCAGCAGCAGCAGGAGAGTGATGCCCCAGTGAGCGGAGGGGCGGGCGAGGGGCAGCAGGAGCAGGAGGAGGAAGCAGCAGTAGCGGCGGGGCTGCAGCAGGTAGGAGCCTCCATAGCCACCAACTTCCTCAGGCACGCCCGCTCCGGCCCCAGGCCCTACGACGTCCCCAGAATCGGTGAGTCTTCCTGTTCTCTATATTATTGGTACAACCTACCCCCAAACACCCACTAACTACCATCACTAACTACTATCACCAAACAACCACTAACCACCATCACTAAACACCCACTAACTACTATCACCAAACAACCATTAACCACCATCACTAAACAACCACTAACCACCAATACTATCACCAAACAACCATTAACCACCATCACTAAACAACCACTAACTACCATCAGTAAACAACCACTAACTACTATCACCAAACAACCATTAACTACCATCACTAAACAACCACTAACTACTATCACCAAACAACCATTAACTACCATCACTAAACAACCACTAACTACCATCAGTAAACAACCACTAACTACTATCACCAAACAACCACTACCATCAACCAAAATATATATTTGTGTAGCTCTATCTCAAGTGTGGCAGAACCTAAGAAACATATACATGCATAACAAATAAGTTTAAAAATAGGAGCG
>NC_091180.1:17178964-17181464 GCF_040958095.1 Procambarus clarkii | reverse complement strand
GACTCAACACTTGCCATATTCAACACTTGCCATATTCAACACTTGCCATATGCAACACTTGCCAGACTCAACACTTGCCATATTCAACACTTGCCATATTCAACACTTGCCATATGCAACACTTGCCAGACTCAACACTTGCCATATGCAACACTTGCCAGACTCAACACTTGCCAGACTCAACACTTGCCATATTCAACACTTGCCATATGCAACACTTGCCAGACTCAACACTTGCCAGACTCAACACTTGCCAGACTCAACACTTGCCAGACTCAACACTTGCCATATTCAACACTTGCCATATGCAACACTTGCCAGACTCAACACTTGCCAGACTCAACACTTGCCATATTCAACACTTGCCATATGCAACACTTGCCAGACTCAACACTTGCCAGACTCAACACTTGCCATATTCAACACTTGCCATATGCAACACTTGCCAGACTCAACACTTGCCAGACTCAACACTTGCCAGACTCAACACTTGCCATATTCAACACTTGCCATATGCAACACTTGCCAGACTCAACACTTGCCATATGCAACACTTGCCAGACTCAACACTTGCCAGACTCAACACTTGCCATATTCAACACTTGCCATATGCAACACTTGCCAGACTCAACACTTGCCATATGCAACACTTGCCAGACTCAACACTTGCCATATGCAACACTTGCCAGACTCAACACTTGCCAGACTCAACACTTGCCATATGCAACACTTGCCAGACTCAACACTTGCCATATGCAACACTTGCCAGACTCAACACTTGCCAGACTCAACACTTGCCAGACTCAACACTTGCCAGACTCAACACTTGTCATATGCAACACTTGTCATATGCAACACTTGCCAGACTCAACAGCAGTGGGCATCATCTTCACCATCAACACCACCACAGTGAACATCATCACTAATACCATAGCGGACACCATCACCACCATCACAGTGGACATCACCATCACCACCATCACAGTGGACATCACCATCACCCCCAGTACTCATCTCAATCACCATCACACACAGGAAGCATCACTATTAAGCACCCGGCACACACGTACACCCACACCCACACACACCCACACCTACACACACACACACACACACACACACACACACACACACACACACACACACACACACACACACACACCCACACACACACACACACACACACACACACACACACACACCCACACACACCCACACCTACACACACACACACACACACACACACACACACACACACACACACACACACACACACACACACACACACACCCACACACACACACACACACACACACACACACCCACACCCACACACACACACACACACACACACACACACACACACACCCACACACACACACACACCCACACACACACACACACACACACACACACACACACACACACGAAAATAACCCCAAAATTATGAGTAATATTTGTCTTTGATTTGTAGCTACTATTGGATTGAAGGTCAAACTCCCCCCCCCCCTGGGGATTAGGGATTTGGAGGTGTGAAGGGGAAGGGGGGGTGGGGGGACCACTACAGAAGTAGGAGAAGGGTGAGGGAGTATTTTAGAAGTAGAGAGGAGTGGGTAGTTACCCCTAAAGTAAAAAGAGGTCAGAGGTCATTCTAAAAGTAGGTCAACAGTTGGACAATAGTCTTAACAATAGGATAGAGGGAGAGTTCCGGATCCTCTCTCACTTTCCCTCACTATATATATATATATATATATATATATATATATATATATATATATATATATATATATATATATATATATATATATATATATATATATATATATATATATATATATAGAACCATGTTAAATACCTCATTCTGCGCCATTTAAAAGATCCTGGATGTTGTCATGTCTCTCAGCTGTCTCACTGATCATGCAAGTTCTCATGTCTCTCAGCTGTCTCACTGATCATGCAAGTTCTCATGTCTCTCAGCTGTCTCACTGATCCTGGATGTTGTCATGTCTCTCAGCTGTCTCACTGATCATGCAAGTTCTCATGTCTCTCAACAATTTAGAAGGCTACAATAAAGAAAAACAAAAACATTTGCATGACAACAAACAAACAATCTAAGGCGGCGGAACATTCTACAATCAGGACATGACGCAAGTTGAATGTCTTTGTTTACAACATCGAGCTAAAGCTCTTGAACGTGGAAAGTGGATTATCTTAATTTTACCTTCATTTGTGACTAATGAATGTGGCTTGCAAAATGTGCAAGCCGGAGATTTTCTTGTGAGGGAAGTTAGGGTTTGTATTGTGATTGTATGTGTGGGTTTGTGTGTTTGGAGGAGGAGGCTTTAAGGTGGATTGTATGTGTGGATTTGTGTGTGTGTAGAGGAGGAGGCTTTAAGGTGGATTGTATGTGTGGGCTTGTGTGTGTGTGGAGGAGGAGGCTTTAAGGTGGATTGTATGTGTGGGTTTGTGTGTGTGGAGAAGGAGGAGGCTTTAAGGTGGA
>NC_091180.1:17148964-17173964 GCF_040958095.1 Procambarus clarkii | reverse complement strand
TCTGTTGGATTCATCATTTGATATCTTCCTCCTCTGTGGGGGATGTTACCATTTGATGCCTTCTTCCTCTGTAAGAGGTGTTGTTTTTTGATGTCGTCAGCTGTGGGATGTTGTTTTGAATGTCGTCTTCCTCTGTGGAGGAGTATTTTGATGTCTTCCTCGGTGGGGAAGTCACACTTTGATGTCTTCTCTCTCTGTGTAGGTATCACTCAGTTATGGCTTCTTCCTCTGTGGGGGAGAGTCACCCTTGATGTCCTCATGCTGTGTGAGGGCGAATTGTCCATTGTAATACTACTGAGGCACTGGTGATAGTCATACTCATCCACAACTATCATGACGGACTATCAGGAAACACTGTATGTATAGTAATATGGCTGCCTCTAGGCTGATGAGTACTACTCTGGTCAAACACGTTTGTGTTTGAATTCTCACTTTGAACGTCACGTGACGTACTGTAACCACAGGGCCTACGTCAGCACGTTAATAGGGGATTGGGCTGAGGAACGTTACTTGGTTGTTTGACGTCACGAAGTATGGACGTTTGAGAACATCATTTGGCTGCTTGACGTCACGAAGTGTGCACGCTTGATCTCTAATACACCGCGCTCAATTTCTATCTATTCCGAGCCCCTGCACGAAGGCCGGGGTCATTCTTGAGAGAAATGGTCTCATTTGAAGTAGCAATATAAGACGTCCGTCTCCCGCTGTACTGTACGCTGAAAAAGACTTTGTAGACTGACAGAAGGTGGAAAGCGTGCTGTGCCGAGCAACGGGTTGATACTCCCTGTGACGGTGATTGATGTGCAACACTGTTCACGCTAGGCAACACTCCATAGTAGCGTAGCGTGCAGTCATCACGCTAGACAACACTACATAGCAGCAGCATAGCAGTGCGTATGCGCCGGTCATAAGTAGAGTACACATGCGCCTGTGACCAGGGCTTCTCCTCCTGCTCTCAGCTGACCAGGAACAAACAGGGGACAGGCGAGCCAGAAAGAGAACACGAACCTGTCAATCTCACGCGATATTGATATCCATTTGAGCGACTGTGGTGGTGTTAGCGTGGTCGTTAAGCGCCTGCCTGGCCACGCTCTTTACCGTTTCTCGCTGAATGGTTGTGTACTGTGGACTGCATGATGCCACACTCACACACTCTCACACACTCACACACACTCACTTGTATGTTACGAGTTCAGCAAGTTAGTCATCAGCTGAGAACTTTGTGTGCACTCACCTATTTGTACTTACCTGTTTGTGTTTGCGGGAGTTGAGCTCTGGCTCTTTGGTCCCGCCTCTCAACTGTCACTCAACTGGTGTACAGGTTCCTGAGCCTACTGGGCTCTATCATATCTACACTTGAAACTGTGTATGGAGTCAGCCTCCACCACATCACTTCCTAATGCATTCCATCCGTTAACTACTCTGACACTGAAAAAGTTCCTTCTAACGTCCCTGTGGCTCATTTGGGTACTCAGTTTCCACCTGTGTCCCCTTGTTCGCGTCCCACCAGTGTTGAATAGTTTTTCCTTGTCTACCCGGTCGATTCCCCTGAGGATTTTGTAGGTTGTGATCATGTCTCCCCTTACTCTTCTGTCTTCCAGTGTCGTAAGGTGCATTTCCCGCAGCCTTTCCTCGTAACTCATGCCTCTTAGTTCTGGGACTAGTCTAGTGGCATACCTTTGGGCTTTTTCCAGCTTTCTCTTGTGCTTGACAAGGTACGGGCTCCATGCTGGGGCCGCATACTCCAGGATTGGTCTTACATATGTGGTGTACAAGGTTCTGAATGATATATATATCATTCATATCCTGTCCTCATATCCCAGCATATCCTGTCCTCATATCCCAGCATATCCTGTCCTCACATCCCAGCATATCCTGTCCTCATATCCCAGCATATCCTGTCCTCACATCCCAGCATATCCTGTCCTTATATCCCAGCATATCCTGTCCTCGTATCCCAGCATATCCTGTCCTTATATCCCAGCATATCCTGTCCTTATATCCCAACATATCCTGTCCTTATATCCCACTATATCCTGTCTTCATATCCCAGCATATCCTGTCCTTATATCCCAGCGTATCCTGTCCTTATATCCCAACATATCCTGTGCTTATATCCCAACATATCCTGTCCTTATAACCCAATATATCCTGTCCTTATATCCCAACATATCCTGTCCTTATATCCCAACATATCCTGTCCTCATATCCCAGCATATCCTGTCCTTATATCCCAACATATCCTGTGCTCATATCCCAACATATCCTGTCCTTATAACCCAACATATCCTGTCCTTATATCCCAACATATCCTGTCCTCATATCCCAGCATATCCTGTCCTAATATATCTTCCACGTGTAATATAGTCACACTGGCTTATAATTGAGTGATTTGACAACATGGTGTCAAAGACGCTGTTACAGATGACACCTAGTTCACCTGACAAGTTAATAGTGGCTTTGGCTTTGACACGGAGTATTTTATGAATGGCAAACACGGTGATTCTCTGAACGTTGTGAATGGTTGCGTCATGAATGGTAGTAAACATGAATGAGACAACTGAGGTATGCTGACTTTATGAATGAGTGGTAGTACTACGTACAACTATTGTCAACTGTTTTTGTTCAATTAACTGTAGTACACACGAGAGTCGCCATTGTTGAGGGCGATGTTATGGTAATTTTGTTTTGTTAATGGTGGTTTAAACTAATTGAGGGAGGAAAGTGTCAGCTTATGAATAACAACATCATTGAGTCAATAGATGATATATTTTGGTGTTCAGAAATAATGTTCAGGATCTGGATCAGGATTTGTACATTATGTTTATTATTCTAAGTGTGTATGTGTGTGTGTGTGTGTGTGTGTGTGTGTGTGTGTGTGTGTGTGTGTGTGTGTGTGTGTGTGTGTGTGTGTGTATGTGTGTGTGTGTGTGTGTGCGTTTGTGTGTGTACTCACCTAGTTGTGTTTGCAGGGGTTGAGCTCTGGCTCTTTGGTCCCGCCTCTCAACCGTGTATGTGTATGTGTGTATGTGTGTGTGTGTGTGTGAGTGTGTATGTGTGTGTGTGTGTGTATGTGTGTGTGTGTGTGTGTGTGTGTGTGTGTGTGTGTGTGTGTGTGTGTGTGTGTGTGTGTGTGTGTGTGTGTGTGTTCCTGGCGGGATATGGGATAAACTTAGCCAACTTTGCGGACGCTGTGGGTGATGTTCCTCCCCTGTCTAGTAAGTTAGGGCAAGTCCCGTGGAGCGACTGGATGGCGCCTGGCCTGAGCAGTCACACGACCCATGCGCCGGGGAGCCTGCTTCACCTCTCACACGGTCGGCATGCCTCATTTGTTCTGGTTTATGGGGCTAGGCTGCCCACTTAACATCTATTTCAACACACACACACACACACCTGCCTACGTGAGACCAGTCGTTGAGTATGCAGCCCCATCATGGAGCCCCGTCCCCCACCTAAAGAAACATATTTGGAAACTAGAAAAGGTTCAACAATTTGCGACGAGGCTCGTCCGGAGTTGCGTGGGATAGGATATGAAGAGCGACTAAAGGAACTGAATCTGGCGACGTTAGAAAAAAGGAGGGAGCGGGGAGATATGATAGCAGCATACAAAATACTTGATTGACAGAGTGTACATAGACGAAATGTTCACACGGAATATCAAGTCAACGAGAGGACATGGGTGGAAGCTGGAAACTCAGATGAGTCACAGAGATGTTAGAAAATGTTCTCTTACCGTGAGAGTAGTGGGGGCAACGGAATGCGCTTAAGGAACAGGTTGTGGAAGCAAATACTATTCATAATTTTAAAACTAGATATGATAGGGAAATGGGACAGGAGTCATTGCTGTAAACAACCGGCGGCTAGAAAGGCGGGATCCAAGAGTCAGCGCTCGATCCTGCAGGCACAAATAGGTGCGTACACAATGTTTACATTCTGGAACAGATGAACGAGAGAACATAATTGGAAACTGGAAACAGAAATGACTCACAGGGATATAAGAAAGCTTTTTAGTCTATGAGTCGTAAATAAGTGGAGCGGACTAGATGAAAAAGTTATCGATGCCAATTCTATACACAACTTAAAATGTAAATATAAGAAAAACTAGTGAAATGAGTCACTGTATTAAGGTACTGGGGAGCCGGTCGGCCGAGCGGACAGCACGCTGGACTTGTGATCCTGTGGTCCCGGGTTCGATCCCAGGCGCCGGCGAGAAACAATGAGCAGAGTTTCTTTCACCCTATGCCCCTGTTACCTAGCAGTAAAATAGGTAGCTGGGTGTTAGTCAGCTGTCACTGGCTGCTTCCTGGGGGTGGAGGCCTGGTCGAAGACCGGGCCGCGGGGACACTAAAGCCCCGAAATCATCTCAAGATAACCTATAATGATTATGGAAAGGCGGGGCTTAGGAGCAGATGGTCGACCCTTCAAGCACAAAGAGGTGAGTGTAGTACACATGTGTGAGTGTCTTGAGACAGTGTGAGGCACAGGACACCCTTAACACCACGTGTAGTACACACGTGTGAGTGTCTTGAGACAGTGTGAGGCACATGACACACTTAACACCACGTGTAGTACACATGTGTGAGTGTCTTGAGACAGTGTGAGGCACATGACACACTTAACACCACGTGTAGTACACATGTGTGAGTGTCTTGAGACAGTGTGAGGCACAGGACACCCTTAACACCACCGACACACAGGTGCCCACAAAGGTACAACTTGGAGGATGTTTAACTTCCAGTACTTCCTGTAAGCTGCACCTCCATCTAAGCCTTCACTGCCCTTATCTAAGCACTAACCCCATTTTAACTATCACCCCCTCACCCTCCCCCCCCCATTTCTCACGCGCATATACAAGCCCTCATCCCCACCTAACCTAACCATTCCTCCAATGTTAGTCCTCGACCTTATCCCAGCTTCAAACCTAATTCTTCAAGCCCCTTTCTTTCCCTCTTGCTCCCCGACAAATTACTATTCCACAAAACACAGCAGTGAGTTACTCAGAGACCCAATTACCCTAGGCCAGGGGTAGGCAACTCTTGGCACGCGTGCCAAACGTGGCACGCACACCTAAAATGATTGTCCACCCCTGTCGTAGGCTTTATATATATATATATATATATATATATATATATATATATATATATATATATATATATATATATATATATATATATATATATATATATATATATATATGCGAATGGCTGTGGAAAATAATTTCTGATTACAAATATAATTTCAATTTCCTACTCTTCTAGGCAATCAGATTGGGGATTTCTGTCTTCCTGGCTCGTTTGTCAGTACTAATGTTATCTTGAGGCTATCTTGAGATGATTTCGGGGCTTAGCTTCCCCGCGGCCCGGTCCTCAACCAGGCCTCCTATTTGTTACACATCCTCAGGAAGCAGCCCGTAGCAGCTGTCTAACTCCCAGGTACCTATTTACTGCTAGGTAACAAGGGCATCAGGGTGAAAGAAACTTTTTGCCCATTTATCTCCGCCTCCACCGGGGATCGAACCCGGAACCTCAGGACTACGAATCCGAAGCGCTGTCCACTCAGCTGTCAGGCGCCTAGGAACTGGTACACTAGTGTCTGAAACTGTCATAGTAACCACACACTCCTTAGCCAGGAGTGAGACTCCTACAGTGGTCACCCATTCAGTTACTGGCCTGTCCGAATTAAGTGCTTAACCTGAGTGACTTATGTTTGCAGCATTCATTGTTGCGTCCCGCTTAACGTATGCGTTGCGTCACGCTTTTAGCGTCCATTGTTGCGTCCTGCTCACACCATCCACTGCGTCACGCCCCTAGCATCCACTGCGTCACGCCCCTAGCATCCACTGCGTCACGCCCCTAGCATCCACTGCGTCACGCCCCTAGCATCCACTGCGTCACGCCCCTAGCATCCACTGCGTCACGCCCCTAGCATCCACTGCGTCACGCTCCTAGCATCCACTCCGTCACGCCCCTAGCATCCACTGCGTCACGCCCCTAGCATCCAGTGCGTCACGCCCCTAGCATCCAGTGCGTCACGCCCCTAGCATCCACTGAGTCACGCCCCTAGCATCCACTGCGTCACGCCCCTAGCATCCACTGCGTCACGCCCCTAGCATCCACTGCGTCACGCCCCTAGCATCCACTGCGTCACGCCTCTAGCATCCACTGCGTCACACCCCTAGCATCCACTGCGTCACACCCCTAGCATCCAGTGCGTCACGCTCCTAGCATCGACTGCGTCACGCCCCTAGCATCCACTGCGTCACGCTCCTAGCATCCACTGCGTCACGCCCATAGCATCCACTGCGTCACGCCCCTAGCATCCACTGCGTCACGCCCCTAGCATCCACTGAGTCACGCCCCTACCATCCACTGCGTCACGCTCCTAGCATCCAGTGCGTCACGCTCCTAGCATCCACTGCGTCACGCCCCTAGCATCCACTGCGTCACGCCCCTAGCATCCACTGCGTCACGCCCCTAGCATCCACTGCGTCACGCCCCTAGCATCCACTGCGTCACGCCCCTAGCATCCACTGCGTCACGCCCCTAGCATCCACTGCGTCACGCCCCTAGCATCCACTGCGTCACGCCCCTAGCATCCAGTGCGTCACGCCCCTAGCATCCAGTGCGTCACACCCCTAGCATCCAGTGCGTCACGCTCCTAGCATCCACTGCGTCACACAAATCCCAGCAAGGAAAGCTAATCAGCAGCAACGATCAACAATATTGCAATACTCTACACGTCACAAAAGCAAGCCTAAGGCCGCTCCCAGCGCCCCCTGCGACACCTCCCAGCGCCCCCTGCGACACCTCCCAGCGCCCCCTGCGACACCTCCCAGCGCCCCCTGCGACACCTCCCAGCGCCCCCTGCGACACCTCCCAGCGCCCCCTGCGACACCTCCCAGCGCCCCCTGCGACACCTCCCAGCGCCCCCTGCGACACCTCCCAGCACCCCCTGCGACACCTCCCAGCGCCCCCTGCGACACCTCCCAGCGCCCCCTGCGACACCCCCCAGCGCCCCCTGCGACACCTCCCAGCGCCCCCTGCGACACCTCCCAGCGCCCCCTGCGACACCTCCCAGCGCCCCCTGCGACACCTCCCAGCGCCCCCTGCGACACCTCCCAGCGCCCCCTGCGACACCTCCCAGCGCCCCCTGCGACACCTCCCAGCGCCCCCTGCGACACCTCCCAGCACCAGACATTTCATAACGGGCTGTCTCATGATGTAACGTTTTCTCTCTATCTCGCTTCTGGTTTTTTTTTTAACTAAGACTAGGGATCATAAGGGCTCTCAAATGACGCGCCTGGTGAAACTGCAAGCAAGAGCTGTTATGCTACCTGAGTTCATCTGAAATCTGCTGCTAAAAACTCATGTATTTCATGAGAATGTACTTTGACACTCACTCTCACATAGGAAACAACCATAAAGGAATTATCATATAAGGAACCAGGTGAAACTGCAAGCAAGAGCTGTTATGCTACCTCAGCTTAGTTGAAACCAACTCCTAGAAGCCCATATATTTCCTGAGCCTGTTATATGCATCAGTAACAATAAGCTTTATTCATTAAGAACATTAGGTAAGAATGATATAAGGAAGAGAATGAGCCTGTAGCCAGCTGTGTGCCAGAGCCTTCAGGTGGTCAGGTGACCTGACCTCCCGTGTGTCATCCTGTTTGGTCATCAAGTTCCAGATGAGAGTCACCCTCGGAGTGATGGAGTGATGTTCTTGAGAATGGCGCTTCCAGCATGAGACTGTTGAAGGGTGACTGTTGAAGGGTGACTGTTGAAGGGTGACTGTTGAAGGGTGACACTGACGGGTGACACTGGCGGGTGACACTGACGGGTGACACTGGCGGGTGACACTGACGGGTGACACTGGCGGGTGACACTGACGGGTGACACTGGCGGGTGACACTGGCGGGTGACACTGGCGGGTGACACTGGCGGGTGACACTGGCGGGTGACACTGACGGGTGACACTGGCGGGTGACACGTTACAAAGAAGAGACATGACGAAGAAGAGAGCAATAGAGAAAATAGTTTCTGTACAAAAGTGTAAGAAAATTGAGAATGAAGAAAATATAAAAGGTGGAAATGCGAATAAATGGAATAGTGAAGTATAAAAGTACCTGATATCATCAGTAGGGACCTGATATCATCAGTAGGGACCTGATATCATCGGTGAGTACTATATATGAACGGTGGGTACCAGATTTCAACGGTGGGTATCTGATATCAAGAGATACCAGATATCACCGGGAGTACCAGATATCAACGGAGGTACAAGATATCAGCGAGGGTGCCAGATATCAACAGGGGCCGGGTACCTGATATCATTGGGGTACCATATATCAACGAGGTACCAGATATCAACCAGATTACCAGATGTCAACGGGGCACCAGATATCAACAAGGAGTACAAGATATCAACTGAGGGGTACAAGATATTAACGGAGGGTGTTAGATATCATCAGGAGGTACCAGATGTCGACAGAGATGCCAAACATCAACAGGAGGTACCCCAGATATCAACAGGAAGTACCAGATATCAATACGAAGTATCAAATATCCTCACGGGGTAACCAGATATCAACAAGGGGGGTTGCCAGATATCAACAGGGGGTTACCAGATATCAATACGCGGGGTAGCCAGATATCAACGAACTTGTTGCTATAGATAATATATACAATCAAATTATTTTTCTGGCCTCCATTAGTGACTGTGATATCCTACTCAGACTCAATAAAGACTCCCAGAATAGTTCTAATCAATAAGGAATCTCAAAATAGCTTTAAACAATAAAGCCTCACAGAATGCCCTTGATCCCAGAATAACCCTAATCAATAAAGAATCCCAGAATAGTTCTAATCGACAAGGAATCCCAGAACAGTCTTGATCAATAAAAAAAAATCCCAGAATAGTTCTAATCAATACGGAATCCCGGAAAAGCCCTAATCAATAAAGAATCTTTGAATGAAATATACACATTAAAATTCGGCTAAAAGAATCAATTCAGCATCTAATTCAATAAAGGACATGTAATACAATAAAGGTCATGTAATACAATAAAGGTCATGTAATACAATAAAGGACATGTAATACAATAAAGGTCATGTAATACAATAAAGGACATGTAATACAATACAGGACATGTAATACAATAAAGGACATGTAATACAATAAAGGACATGTAATACAATAAAGGACATGTAATACAATACAGGACATGTAATACAATAAAGGACATGTAATACAATAAAGGACATGTAATACAATAAAGGACATGTAATACAATAAAGGTCATGTAATACAATAAAGGACATGTAATACAATACAGGACATGTAATACAATAAAGGTCATGTAATACAATAAAGGACATGTAATACAATAAAGGACATGTAATACAATAAAGGTCATGTAATACAATAAAGGACATGTAATGTCTCTAATCAACACCAGTCTGGTGTCTATAGTAACTAAGATCAGAAAAGCTATAAAATCGCTTGAATTTACATAGGTCATGAAGGGATGATTTGCAGTGTATTATAATTTACAATGTTCACGAAGGGGATGATTTGCAGTGTATTATAATTTACAATGTTCACGAAGGGATGATTTACAGTGTATTATAATTTACAATGTTCACGAAGGGGATGATTTGCAGTGTATTATAATTTACAATGTTCACGAAGGGATGATTTGCAGTGTATTATAATTTACAATGTTCACGAAGGGATGATTTACAGTGTATTATAATTTACAATGTTCACGAAGGGATGATTTACAGTGTATTATAATTTACAATGTTCACGAAGGGATGATTTACAGTGTATTATAATTTACAAAGCTCTCGCAAATGTTCCCATAAAAGGTTTGATAATATTCGAGAATTATATTTATAAGAAGTTTTTGCAAATGACTAAATATTACAAAACAGTTTCAATACCTAAGGCTTTGTAAAGTCTGACTTTTCAAATTTCGAGACTTAAGAAACGCGAGTAATTACTCAAGACAGAATAGAGCAGGAAAAGCCCAAACCATTTCACATATACTTTAACCACTAATTTACAAATTGCTAAATTATGTTCTCAAATATGTACACTGAAATAATAATTATAATAATAATAATAATAAAAATAAAAACGTGTTTGGTTGTGCTTATCCTACTAGAAAATTAGTTTTTAATCCTAGCGTAAGATGATGTTTTTATTAGGATAAAAACATCATCTAAGATGATGTTTTTATCCTAGTGGAAGACCGAACGTTCCTTAATAGAAAATGGTCCTTGCTTGCCAGAAACAGACAGGTTTAAGCCGATAACTGATGTGTAACACAGCGATATTATCTGTGGCGGGTAGATGAGAATGAGTTTACAAGAGAGGAATACCTCGCTACTCACTGTATACACTGTTTACTTTAGTTGTGACCGATGCTCAAGACTAATGTAAACTTACTGGCTAGTCAAGGAGCTATTGTGTCCTTAATACTCCTCCAGATGTTGATCTGAAGACCCGACACCAGCCTGAGAGAGAGTTTTAAGACAGGTTTGAGGTTGTTGTCTGATATCTCAGACAGGCAATCATCCAACTGGTTATAATCGATAGATTCGTTTGTCTATTAGTCTCCCTGTTTCATGGTAATGCGTTCGTCTTTCTGTGTTCCATTTACCTTCCCATCTTCCTCCTCTCCTCCCTACCTCCTTCTCTACCAAGCCCTCTCACCATTCTCCTTCCTTAACCTAACCTAACCTAACCAAACTTAGCCTAACTTGGCATAACCTATCCTTCCTCAATGTAACCTAACGTAAACTAACCTAACTTAAGCTTACAATTTACTCTTCTCCCAATCGTTCACAGACAAGACTTGCTGTGTTGATATCCATATATTTCTTATTGATCCACGAACATTTTCACATATATTGTTGCACTACGTTACGACTATTTCTGGATTTGAAGGTTAACCCGGTGTGTGTGTGTGTGTGTGTGTGTGTGTGTGTGTGTGTGTGTGTGTGTGTGTGTGTGTGTGTGTGTGTGTGTGTACTCACCTATTTGTACTCACCTATTTGTGCTTGCGGGGGTTGAGCTTTGGCTCTTTGGTCCCGCCTCTCAACTGTCAATCAACTGGTGTACAGATTCCTGAGCCTACTGGGCTCCATCATATCTACATTTAAAACTGTGTATGGAGTCAGCCTCCACCACATCACTGCCTAATGCATTCCATCCGTTAACTACTCTGACACTAAAAAAGTTCCTTCTAACGTCTCTGTGGCTCATGTGAGTACTCAGTTTCCACCTGTGTCCCCTTGTTCGCGTCCCACCAGTGTTGAATAGTTTATCCTTGTTTACCCGGTCGATTCCTCTGAGGATTTTGTAGGTTGTGATCATGTCTCCCCTTACTCTTCTGTCTTCCAGTGTCGTAAGGTGCATTTCCCGCAGCCTTTCCTCGTAACTCATGCCTCTTAGTTCTGGGACTAGTCTAGTGGCATACCTTTGGACTTTTTCCAGCTTCGTCTTGTGCTTGACAAGGTACGGGCTCCATGCTGGGGCCGCATACTCCAGGATTGGTCTTACATATGTGGTGTACAAGATTCTGAATGATTCCTTACACAGGTTCCTGAACGCTGTTCTGATGTTAGCCAGCCTCGCATATGCCGCAGACGTTATTCTTTTTATGTGGGCTTCAGGAGACAGGTTTGGTGTGATATCAACTCCTAGATCTTTCTCTCTGTTCGTTTCATTAAGTACTTCATCTCCTATTCTGTATCCTGTGTTTGGCCTCCTATTTCCACCACCTAGTTTCATTACTTTGCATTTACTCGGGTTGAACTTCAACAGCCATTTGTTGGACCATTCACTCAGTCTGTCTAGGTCATCTTGTAGCCTCCTACTATAGTCCTCAGTTTCAATCCTCCTCATAATTTTTGCATCATCGGCAAACATTGAGAGAAACGATTCTATACCTTCTGGAAGATCATTTACATATATCAGAAACAGTATAGGTCCAAGGACTGACCCCTGCGGTACTCCACTCGTAACGTCTCGCCAATCTGAGACCTCACCCCTCACACTGACTCGTTGTCTCCTGTTACTTAGGTATTCCTGTATCCAACGGAGTACCTTCCCTTTCACTCCAGCCTGCATCTCCAGTTTTTTCACTAGCCTCTTGTGTGGCACTGTGTCAAAGGCTTTCTGACAATCCAAAAATATGCAGTCTGCCCATCCTTCTCTTTCTTGCCTTATTTTTGTTGCCTGGTCGTAGAATTCAAGTAACCCTGTGAGGCAGGACCTGCCATCCCTGAATCCATGTTGATGCTGTGTTACAAAGTTCTTTCGCTCCAGATGTTCCACTAGCTTTCTTCGCACAATCTTCTCCATCAACTTGCATGGTATGCAGGTTAGGGACACTGGTCTGTAATTCAGTGCCTCCTGTCTATCCCCTTTCTTGAATATCGGGACTACGTTAGCTGCTTTCCAAATTTCTGGCAGTTCCCCTGTTGCCAGTGATTTGTTATACACCATGGAGAGCGGGAGGCACAGTTCTTCTGCTCCTTCCTTTAGTATCCAAGGGGAGATTGTGTGTGTGTGTGTGTGTGTGTGTGTGTGTGTGTGTGTGTGTGTGTGTGTGTGTGTGTGGATGTGTGTGTGTGTGTGTGTGTGTGTGTGTGTGTGTGTGTGTGTGTGTGTGTGTGTGGATGTGTGTGTGTGTGTGTGTGTGTGTGTGTGTGTGTGTGTGTGTGTGTGTGTGTGTGTGTGTGTGTGTGTGTGTGTGTGTGTGTGTGTGTGGATGTGTGTGTGTGTGTGTGTGTGTGTGTGTGTGTGTGTGTGTGTGTGTGTGTGTGTGTGTGTGTGTGTGTGTGTGTGTGTGTGTGTTTGTGTGTGTGTGTGTGTGTGTGGATGTGTGTGTGTGGATGTGTGTGTGTGTGTGTGTGTGTGTGTGTGTGTGTGTGTGTGTGTGTGTGTGTGTGTGTGTGTGTGTGTGTGTGTGTGTCAACAGGATGGAACAAGTTATTAGCTCTTGGACCCCGCCTTTCCAACAGTCGGTTGTCTAATGTATTGACTCCAGACTAATATTTCTCCATTATATCTAGAGTACATATTTTTCTCTAACACCCACAGACACACACACACACGGATACATGTGTATCCATCTCCCAGGAATGTATTTACTGTTAGGTGAGATCTGTCTCCCTCTCCCTCCTCCTCTCTCTCTCTCTCCCCCCTCTCTCTCTCCTTCCCCAGACCAAAAACAAATAATGTAACCACTAAGGAGAAGATACCTTTCATCTTACCTCAAGCTTCTATTCAAATCCCCATGCCAATCAAAACAATCAATACGCGCTTTTGGCAATACCGAGAGAGAGAGAGAGAGAGAGAGAGAGAGAGAGAGAGAGAGAGAGAGAGAGAGAGAGAGAGAGAGAGAGAGAGAGAGAGAGAGAGAGAGAGAGGGAGAGAGAGAGAGAGAGAGAGAGAGAGAGAGAGAGAGAGAGAGAGAGAGAGAGAGAGAGAGAGAGAGAGAGAGAGAGAGAGAGAGAGAGAGAGAGAGCGTATTTCACTCTGGGGTAGGTGTTGTACACTCTGGGGGCGTCTCTCTACACCTAAGGCCCACCTGGAGAAGTTCCCTTTAAAAATATTGCCAGTAAACACAGCTGTGTGTCTGAGGTTTGCCATGAGTGGCAACAATTGTTCTCTATTGCCATTCTCTGCTCACCCATTTTTTTGCGGTAGCCTCAAAATAGAACAGAGGTTGTTTTTTTGTGTTTTTTTTCTTTTCCCATTTTCTCTGCCTCTAGCGTTTATGTATATTTTTTTGTTTTTTTTTTGTTTCGAGTGTGAATGAGGGAATGAGAATATTAAATATGCGGGAGATAGTGATAGAATTAAGGCCTTGTCTTAGAGTGGCATATTAAAATCAAATTCCTCGATTGTTTATTTAAAATCAATTTTCTTTACCGTCCATATAGAGTTCACGTATCACATGGCATTAGTTAATAAAGATAAAATCACAAAACATCGCCGAAACCTCCTAAATTGGAAGCTTAGAGATCAACGTAACAATGAGTTGATTATTCGAGTATTTCGCGAGATTCGGACGAATGTTCTGACGTCACAGGGCGGGTCCAGCCAAAACTGGTGCGTGACCCGATATGGCGGATTGTCTCATTACGTATCGTCTTGCTTCCCTCCACAGCGCTGCGGTCACGCCCGGGGGGGGGCTGAGGGAGGGGTCACGCCCGGGGGGGGCTGAGGGAGGGGTCACGCCCGGGGGGGGCTGAGGGAGGGGTCACGCCCGGGGGGGGGGCTGAGGGAGGGGTCACGCCCGGGGGGGGGCTGAGGGAGGGGTCACGCCCGGGGGGGGGGCTGAGGGAGGGGTCACGCCCGGGGGGGGGGGCTGAGGGAGGGGTCATGCCCGGGGGGGGGCTGAGGGAGGGGTCACGCCCGGGGGGGGGGCTGAGGGAGGGGTCACGCCCGGGGGGGGGCTGAGGGAGGGGTCACGCCCGGGGGGGGGCTGAGGGAGGGGTCATGCCCGGGGGGGGGCTGAGGGAGGGGTCACGCCCGGGGGGGCTGAGGGAGGGGTCATGCCCGGGGGGGGGCTGAGGGAGGGGTCACGCCCGGGGGGGGCTGAGGGAGGGGTCACGCCCGGGGGGTGGCTGAGGGAGGGGTCACGCCCGGGGGGGGGCTGAGGGAGGGGTCACGCCCGGGGGGGGCTGAGGGAGGGGCTGAGGGAGGGGTCACGCCCCTACAGGGTTGAGGGGGGGCGGGGGGTTAAGGCTTCATCAGAGCCTGGTGATCTAGTGTATATTGAGTGAACATTACTGGCGCTGCTCGCCCAGTGATTAGGGGAAGACAAGGCAAGTGGTGTACCTTGTCTCAGGTCTGCTGTGTGGTCCTCTCTGTACGTAGCTCTGTACGTGGCTGGCCTCTGTGTGTACGTGGCTGGTCTGTCTGTAGGTGGCTGGCATCTGTGTACGTGGCTCTGTACGTGGCTGGCATCTGTGTACGTGGCTGGTCTGTGTACGTGGCTGGCCTGTGTGTACGTGGCTGGTCTTTGTGTACGTGGCTGGCCTGTGTGTACGTGGCTGGTCTGTGTGTAGCTGGCTGGCCCCTGTGTACGTGGCTCTGTACGTGGCTGGCCTCTGTGTACGTGGCAGGTCCCTGTGTACGTGGCTGGCCTGTGTGTACGTTTTAACATACATGTATATATGTAGAGACAATAAGGTCAGAGATTACTACATACAAAATCGACGATTATAAAGGTGGGGTCCAAGAGCTAACACCTCAGTCCTGCAGGCACAAGTATAGTTTAGACACACACACACACACACACACACACACACACACACACACACACACACACACACACACACACACACAAACACACACACACACACACACACACACACACACACACACACACACACACACACACACAGTGTATAAGGGAATATCGAAGCAACAAGAAACAGCGAGTAACGGTGAGGGGGGAGACATTAGAGTGACAAGATGTCGCCAGCGAAGTCCCACAGGGCTCTGTACTTGGACCCCTCCTGTTTCTAATATATGTAAACGATCTTTCAGAGGGTGTAGATTCATTCCTTTCAATGTTTGCTGATGATGTAACAATTATGAGAAGAATCAAGACAGATGAAGATAGACAGAGACTACAGGATGACCTGAACAAACTAGAGGAATGGTCTAGAAAATGGCTGCTAAAGTTTAACTCAGGAAAGTGTAAGGTAATGAAATTAGGTGAAGGGAGCAGGAGGCCCAACATAACCCCGAAAAATATGGGGGTTGATATAACACCGAATCTGTCCCCAGAGGCCCACATCAAAACGATATCATCAGCGGCATATACTAGACTGGCCAACATAAGAACTGCCTTTAGAAACTTGTGTAAGGAATCATTCAGAACCCTGTATACCACTTATATCAGATCAATCCTGGAATATGCAGCTCCAGCCTGGAGTCCATACCTAGTTAAACACAAAACAAAATTTGAGAAGGTTCAGCGGTATGTCACCAGACTCGTCCCGGAACGAGAGGTATGAGCTACGAGGAAAGGCTAAGGGAGCTGAACCTCACGTCCCTGGAAGACAGAAGAGTAAGGGGAGACATGATAACCACTTACGAAATTCTCAAGAGGAATTGACAGGGTGGATAAGGATAAACTTTTTAACACGGGTGGTACGCGAACAAGGGGACACAGGTGGAAACTGAGTACCCAAATGAGCCACAGGGACGTTAAAAAACCGTTTTCAGTGTCAGAGTAGTTAACAGGTGGAATGCATTAGGCAGTGATGTGGTGGAGGCTGACTCCATACACAGTTTCAAATGTAGATATGATAGAGCCCAGTAGGCTCAGGAATCTGTACACCAGTTGATTGACAGTTGAGAGCCGGGACCAAAGAGCCAGAGCTCAACCCCCGCAAGCACAACTAAGTCAGTACACACAGGGCTTGGGTTCTATTCCCGACCGAGGCCGAAGTTCTATATATACGTGTTGTAATAATTATCTGATGCATATATATAGACCTGTTCCATATATACCTGTTGTATATATGTAGACCTGTTGTACATACATATACCTGTTGCACATATACCATTCGTAATAAAAATGATCAAATACAATGTGTCTGAAATGCGTATTAATGTAATACATCACATAATATAGGAAACATTTAGCCCATAGCCTCAAGCATCACACATTGTTCCCCTGAGACTGAGAATGGTAGTGACGCCAAGCTTGTAGTCATGTACCATTGTACCGTGATTGTGGTGAACCACTGACGTACCGTGGGACCCTAGGTGCGAACCACTGTACCGTGGGACCCTAGTTGTGAACCACTGACGTACCGTGGGACCCTAGTTGTGAACCACTGGTGTACCGTGGGACCCTAGTTGTGAACCACTGGTGTACCGTGGGACCTCTTTGTGTGAACCACTGGTGTACCGTGGGACCCTAGTTGTGAACCACTGGTGTACCGTGGGACCCTAGTTGTGAACCACTGGTGTACCGTGGGACCCTAGTTGTGAACCACTGGTGTTCCGTGGGACCCTAGGTGTGAACCACTGGTGTACCGTGGGACCCTAGTTGTGAACCACTGATGTACCGTGGGACCCCTAGGTGTGAACCACTGACGTACCGTGGGACCCTAGGTGCGAACCACTGTACCGTGGGACCCTAGTTGTGAACCACTGACGTACCGTGGGACCCTAGTTGTGAACCACTGGTGTACCGTGGGACCCTAGGTGTGAACCACTGGTGTTCCGTGGGACCCTAGGTGTGAACCACTGGTGTACCGTGGGACCCTAGGTGTGAACCACTGGTGTTCCGTGGGACCCTAGGTGTGAACCACTGGTGTACCGTGGGACCCTAGGTGTGAACCACTGGTGTTCCGTGGGACCCTAGGTGTGAACCACTGTACCGTGGGACCCTAGTTGTGAACCACTGACGTACCGTGGGACCCTAGTTGTGAACCACTGGTGTACCGTGGGACCCTAGTTGTGAACCACTGGTGTACCGTGGGACCCTAGGTGTGAACCACTGGTGTACCGTGGGACCCTAGTTGTGAACCACTGGTGTACCGTGGGACCCCTAGGTGTGAACCACTGGTGTACCGTGGGACCCTAGGTGTGAACCACTGGTGTACCGTGGGACCCCTAGGTGTGAACCACTGGTGTACCGTGGGACCCTAGGTGTGAACCACTGTACCGTGGGACCCTAGGTGTGAACCACTGGTGTACCGTGGGACCCTAGGTGTGAACCACTGGTGTACCGTGGGACCCTAGGTGTGAACCACTGGTGTACCGTGGGACCCTAGGTGTGAACCACTGTACCGTGGGACCCTAGGTGTGAACCACTGGTGTACCGTGGGACCCCTAGGTGTGAACCACTGGTGTACCGTGGGACCCTAGGTGTGAACCACTGGTGTACCGTGGGACCCTAGGTGTGAACCACTGGTGTACCGTGGGACCCTAGGTGTGAACCACTGGTGTACCGTGGGACCCTAGGTGTGAACCACTGTACCGTGGGACCCCTAGGTGTGAACCACTGGTGTACCGTGGGACCCTAGGTGTGAACCACTGGTGTACCGTGGGACCCTAGGTGTGAACCACTGGTGTACCGTGGGACCCCTAGGTGTGAACCACTGGTGTACCGTGGGACCCTAGGTGTGAACCACTGGTGTACCGTGGGACCCTAGGTGTGAACCACTGGTGTACCGTGGGACCCTCCACCATTCATGGTACCATGGGACCGAAGATGTACCACTGTGACATTAGTGGCGGGAGTCGAAGCCTCAATTATTAAGACCACCTTACACCCGCCCCAAAAGACAAGAGGGGGTAGAAATACAGAGAGAGAGAGAGAGAGAGAGAGAGAGAGAGAGAGAGAGAGAGAGAGAGAGAGAGAGAGAGAGAGAGAGAGAGAGAGAGAGAGAGAGAGAGAGAGAGAGAGAGAGAGAGAGAGAGAGAGAGAGAGAGAGAGAGAGAGAGAGAGAGAGAGAGAGAGAGAGAGAGAGAGAGAGAGAGAGAGAGAGAGAGAGAGGGAGACAGAGAGAGAGAGAAAGAGAGAGAGAGAGAGAGAGAGAGAGAGAGAGAGAGGGAGACAGAGAGAGAGAGAAAGAGAGAGAGAGAGAGAGAGAGGGAGACAGAGAGAGAGACAGATAACCAGTAACTATCCAGCGGGGGGATAGGAGGATAGGAGGGGGAAAGGCATCCTAGCCTCGTCACATATCAAAGGCTGGCTCCAACTCGGGGTCAAGTTTCCAAGAGTCATTTTATCCTGCAATAACGCATCGCACTTTGACCTTCCCTCCCCCCCCCCCTCCCCTACCCCTCCTCCTGCCCCCCCCCCACTCCTACCCCCCCCCTCCCTCAACCCTTTCATCAGCGCTGACACACTGGCAGTTGGCTCTTTTAAGTTTTAGAGAGTCACATTCCGGCAGGGAAGCGTTGCCCGCGTGGGATGGGGAATGGGGTCAGATATTACAACAGGAATGGGGAGATGAGGAGACACAGAAAATGGGAAAGGGCAGGAAGGTAATTGTGTAACGGAATGGGGGGGTGGATAGGTGATGACAGGAAATGGGAAGGGTTTTTGGATGGTGAGACGGAATATGGAATGGATCGAATGGGGAATGATGAAATGTGATGGTGAGGGTGTGGGCTAGGGAGTGTAAATAGGGAATAAGTTTAAGGAGATGGGAATAGGGGGGGGGAGGGAGTGAGGAATGGAAAATCATAATGAAAATCTGGAGAAAGTAGAGAGGGGGCAAGGAACGTGGAATGAGAGAGATGGGAAAGTCTCTCCCACTCTCCCAAATGAGTGGGAGAGATTGAGAGCAAGTGACAGATGGGAAAGAAATGAGGGAAATATAATCTGTGCAGCAGTTGGCACTCTGACCTGTGCAGCAGTTGGCACTCTGACCTGTGCAGCAATTGGCACTCTTACCTGTGCAGCAGTTGGCACTCTGTGCTGTGCAGCAGTTGGCACTCTGACCTGTGCAGCAGTTGGCACTCTGACCTGTGCAGCAGTTGGCACTCTGACCTGTGCAGCAGTTGGCACTCTGACCTGTGCAGCAGATGGCACTCTGACCTGTGCAGCAGTTGGCACTCTGACCTGTGCAGCAGTTGGCACTCTGACCTGTGCAGCAGTTGGCACTGACCTGTGCAGCAGTTGGCACTGACCTGTGCAGCAGTTGGTGGCACTCTGACCTGTGCAGCAGTTGGCACTCTGACCTGTGCAGCAGTTGGCACTCTGACCTGTGCAGCAGATGGCACTCTGACCTGTGCAGCAGTTGGCACTGACCTGTGCAGCAGTTGGTGGCACTCTGACCTGTGCAGCAGTTGGCACTGACCTGTGCAGCAGTTGGTGGCACTCTGACCTGTGCAGCAGTTGGCACTGACCTGTGCAGCAGTTGGCACTCTGACCTGTGCAGCAGTTGGCACTGACCTGTGCAGCAATTGGCACTGACCTGTGCAGCAGTTGGCACTCTGACCTGTGCAACAGTTGGCACTCTGATATGTGCAGCAGTTGGTGGCACTCTGACCTGTGCAGCAGTTGGCACTCTGACCTGTGCAGCAGATGGCACTCTGACCTGTGCAGCAGTTGGCACTCTGACCTGTGCAGCAGATGGCACTCTGACCTGTGCAGCAGATGGCACTCTGACCTGTGCAGCAGATGGCACTCTGACCTGTGCAGCTGCGCTTAATCTTGCTCGTCTCTAAACACCTGTTACAGCTGAAAGACTGTACGGTCCTGTGAAACAAACTTACGGTCCTGTAAAAGAATGTACTGGTCCTGTAAATCAGCTTAGGTTCGTGTAAACAGCCTACGGTCCCGTAAAACTGCTTACTGGCCTGTAAAATAACTTATGGTCCTGTAAAACATCTTAGGGGTCCTGTAAAACAGCTTAGGTCCTGTAAAATAGCTTACGATACCGTAACACAGCTTAGGGTCCTGTAAAACAGCTTAGGGTCCTGTAAAACAGCTTAGGGTCCTGTAAAACAGCTTAGGGTCCTGTAAAACAGCTTAGGGTCCTGTAAAACAGTCAACTGTCTTCTAAACCAATTGTTGACTCCCTTAAACAATACACGTCCTTGCATAGACAGTTAACGGTCCACTTAAACAGTTGATGGTTCTTTAAGACTCGCCTAACAGTTTCGTGAAACAGTCAACGGCTCTGAGATAAAAAAAAATGACGCTGTTTGAAACCCTTTGACAGTCCTATAAAACGTCCTGTGAAAGATAAAACACCTGTGGTAACTATCTTGGCTTCATAAATCAGTATCTATTAAAAGTATCTATTAATCAGTACTGTTAAAAGATAAAATGCCGGATAAATAGAGTACACGGTCCAATAAATTATTTCACAGTCTAGTGAAACTGGTGACAGTCCTATGAAAAGTTAAATTGAAAGATAGCAGCCATAGTTGTCTACAGTAATGAAGTAAGACAATGTATGGTCCTGTAAAATATTCTATGGTCCTGTGAAAAATATAATGGTCCTGTGAAACATTGAATGGGTCTGTATGACACATTTTTACGGTCCTGTGAAAAATTTAATGGCCTTGAGAAACATTGAATGGGCCTGTAAGACACATTTTTATGGTCCTGTGAAAAATTTAATGGTCCTGTGAAACCCTGAATGGGCCTTTAAAGCCTTTTATGGTTCACTAAAACATTTTATGAGCCTGAAAACATTTGATGGTCCAGCAAAAACAATGTATGGTTCTATATAACATTTAGATGTCCTATAAAATACCCGAAAGTCTTGTAAAACAGTGGGAAGTCCTATAACACATATAACGGTCCTGTGAAAACCTGGATGGATCTATAGAACCCTTGATGGAACTTTAAGACCCAAGACGGTCCTGTAAAACGGTAAACGGTCCTGTTAAACGGTAAACGGTCCTGTTAAACGGCAAACGGTCCTGTTAAACAATAGGTGGCAAATGACATTCACCAATTCTGTGGAGTTAAATGCGCGTAGAAAACATGAAGATGGTAAAACACGCCAAAGAAAGTCCTATATAACGTTTAACGCACTCTGAAATCTTGGACGATCTCCAAATCTTAAGATTATTCAATACGAAAGTGAATAAAGTTGTAAAATCGTATATGGTCGTGTAAAACAGTAAATAATAATCATAATAATACCTGCTATTTATACATAAATATACATGGTGTATGTTAATTTGTTTCTATTCACTGTTTAGCTGTGATATTTTGTGTTAAGACCGATAATCGCCGTAAAAATGTAGGTCCTGTGATCCAGTCATATCATAGGTGGTCATAGCATTTCATAGGAGGTCCTGTGAAACAGAAATCAGCCATTTAAACCCGCAGGTGGTCCTGTGGAACAATGTTTAGTCCTAAAAAACGGTCCTATAAACAGTAGACGGCATCATATAATTGAACAAGGTCCTGTAAAACAGTTGAATCTTTTGTGTAATAGTTTATAAAAGCCTTAAAACTGTGATGTACACAGTACACAATCCGCTGTACAGTACACAGTCCTAAAGAACAGTAAAACACAGTTCTTTAGGTCTTAAAGAAAAGAGGAAGATTACGAATTGAAATAAATTATCCATTAAAACAGTAATAGGTCGTGTAGAACACTGAATGGGTCCTGAAGAACGGTCCTGAAGAACAATATATGCCTCTCTAGAACCACAGACGCTCCTGGATAACAATAAATGATCACACGATTTTTTTTTTTTAATTTTGCCCCGAGGGGCGAGTTTATTGGGCAGCGCCACTCATCCTGTGAGTGGACACACCGCCATAGTGGCAGTATTGGGCAGCGCCACTCATCCTGTGAGTGGACACACCGCCATAGTGACAGGATTGGGCAGCGACACTCATCTTGTGAGTGGACACACCGCCATAGTGACAGTATTGGGCAGCGCCACTCATCCTGTGAGTGGACACACCGCCATAGTGACAGTATTGGGCAGCGCCACTCATCCTGTGAGTGGACACACCGCCATAGTGACAGTATTGGGCAGCGCCACTCATCCTGTGAGTGGACACACCGCCATAGTGGCAGTATTGGGCAGCGCCACTCATCCTGTGAGTGGACACACCGCCATAGTGGCAGTATTGGGCAGCGCCACTCATCCTGTGAGTGGACACACCGCCATAGTGACAGTATTGGGCAGCGCCACTCATCCTGTGAGTGGACACACCGCCATAGTGGCAGTATTGGGCAGCGCCACTCATCCTGTGAGTGGACACACCGCCATAGTGACAGTATTGGGCAGCGCCACTCATCTTGTGAGTGTACACACCGCCATAGTGACAGTATTGGGCAGCGCCACTCATCCTGTGAGTGTACACACCGCCATAGTGACAGTATTGGGCAGCGCCACTCATCCTGTGAGTGGACACACCGCCATAGTGACAGTATTGGGCAGCGCCACTCATCTTGTGAGTGTACACACCGCCATAGTGACAGTATTGGGCAGCGCCACTCAACCTGTGAGTGGACACACCGCCATAGTGGCAGTATTGGGCAGCGCCACTAATCCTGTGAGTGGACACACCGCCATAGTGACAGTATTGGGCAGCGCCACTCATCCTGTGAGTGGACACACCGCCATAGTGACAGTATTGGGCAGCGCCACTCATCCTGTGAGTGGACACACCGCCATAGTGACAGTATTGGGCAGCGCCACTCATCTTGTGAGTGGACACACCGCCATAGTGACAGTATTGGGCAGCGCCACTCAACCTGTGAGTGGACACACCGCCATAGTGGCAGTATTGGGCAGCGCCACTCATCTTGTGAGTGGACACACCGCCATAGTGACAGTATTGGGCAGCGCCACTCATCCTGTGAGTGGACACACCGCCATAGTGGCAGTATTGGGCAGCGCCACTCATCCTGTGAGTGGACACACCGCCATAGTGACAGTATTGGGCAGCGCCACTCATCTTGTGAGTGGACACACCGCCATAGTGACAGTATTGGGCAGCGCCACTCATCCTGTGAGTGGACACACCGCCATAGTGACAATATTGGGCAGCGCCACTCAACCTGTGAGTGGACACACCGCCATAGTGACAGTATTGGGCAGCGCCACTCATCCTGTGAGTGGACACACCGCCATAGTGACAGTATTGGGCAGCGCCACTCATCCTGTAAGTGGACACACCGCCATAGTGACAGTATTGGGCAGCGCCACTAATCCTGTGAGTGGACACACCGCCATAGTGACAGTATTGGGCAGCGCCACTCATCCTGTGAGTGGACACACCGCCATAGTGACAGTATTGGGCAGCGCCACTCATCCTGTGAGTGGACACACCGCCATAGTGACAGTATTGGGCAGCGCCACTCATCCTGTGAGTGGACACACCGCCATAGTGACAGTATTGGGCAGCGCCACTCATCCTGTGAGTGGACACACCGCCATAGTGACAGTATTGGGCAGCGCCACTCATCCTGTGAGTGGACACACCGCCATAGTGACAGTATTGGGCAACGCCACTCATCTTGTGAGTGGACACACCGCCATAGTGGCAGTATTGGGCAGCGCCACTCATCTTGTGAGTGGACACACCGCCATAGTGGCAGTATTGGGCAGCGCCACTCATCTTGTGAGTGGACACACCGCCATAGTGGCAGTATTGGGCAGCGCCACTCATCTTGTGAGTGGACACACCGCCATAGTGGCAGTATTGGGCAGCGCCACTCATCTTGTGAGTGGACACACCGCCATAGTGGCAGTATTGGGCAGCGCCACTCATCTTGTGAGTGGACACACCGCCATAGTGGCATGTACAACACTCCCCAATAGGAAGAAAACACGAATGTTTTATCTTTGTGCCTTATCGCTTGCTCTTGTTTCATATTTTGTGGCGTGACAATCATACGCACATTAAGAGGAGCATGAGAATATATACCTGAGTGCATGTATGTACACATATTTACTAAGCAAATCAGCACTGATATGTTATATAATCATTACCTCTGAATGGGCTGTGATCGACTGAGGTGGGATTCACCTTGTAGTTAAACGTGGGTTGATTTTCCCGTAGACTTTGCGCCAAGACGCGTTGCCTGTCATATAGATGGGATTTTATAGCATCACGTAGTTAGCTTTTTTTGACACACTGTACTCCACTTCATATAGTCTAGGGTAGCTGCACTAATGCAGATGTACCTAATGTATTAATAAAAAAAAAGTCACATAGTATAGGGAAGCAGATGTACCAAAATTTGTTAATACTAAAAATAGTTTTTGAGTATTGTAACGTTATGTATATTACCTTATGTGTGTTGTATCTTATCTTATATGTGTGTTACCCTGTGTGTGTTACTATGTATGTGTTACCATGTAAGTGGTATCATAGTGCGTCCCTTCATCAACAATCATATCTGCCTTTAAATCGACACTGTCGACTCGACAAACACTATCGGCACTTCAGTAATACCTTCCCTCCCCCCCCTCTTCCCACTCCCCCTCTAACTATTACCTCGTAAACACACCAGGT
>NC_091180.1:17108964-17138964 GCF_040958095.1 Procambarus clarkii | reverse complement strand
CCGTTAACTACTCTGACACTGAAATACACACACACACACACACACATACACACACACACACACACACACACACACACACACACACACACACACACACGCACACACACACACACACACACACACACACACACACACACACACACACACACGCACACACACACACACACACACACACACACACACACACACACACACACACGCACACACACACACACACACACACACACACACACGCACACACAATAGGAAGCAGAGAGTTACGGTGAGGGGTGAGACCTCCGATTGGCGTGAAGTCACCAGTGGAGTCCCACAGGGCTCTGTACTCGGTCCTATCTTGTTTCTGATATATGTAAATGATCTCCCGGAGGGTATCGATTCATTTCTCTCAATGTTTGCGGACGATGCTAAAATTATGAGAAGGATTAAAACAGAAGAGGACTGTTTGAGGCTTCAAGAAGACCTAGACAAGCTGAAGGAATGGTCGAACAAATGGTTGTTAGAGTTTAACCCAACCAAATGTAATGTAATGAAGATAGGTGTAGGGAGCAGGAGGCCAGATACAAGGTATCATCTGGGAGAGGAAATTCTTCAGGAGTCAGAGAAGGAAAAAGACTTGGGGGTTGATATCACGCCAGACCTGTCTCCTGCAGCACATATCAAGCGGATAACATCAGCGGCATATGCCAGGCTGGCCAACATACGAACGGCATTCAGAAACTTGTGTAAAGAATCATTCAGAACTTTGTATACCACATATGTCAGGCCAATCCTGGAGTATGCAGCCCCAGCATGGAGTCCATATCTAGTCAAGGATAAGACTAAACTGGAAAAGGTTCAAAGGTTTGCCACCAGACTAGTACCCGAGCTGAGAGGTATGAGCTACGAGGAGAGACTACGGGAATTAAACCTCACTTCGCTGGAAGACAGAAGAGTTAGGGGGGACATGATCACCACATTCAAGATTCTGAAGGGGATTGATAGGGTAGATAAAGACAGTCTATTTAACACAAGGGGAACACGCACAAGGGGACACAGGTGGAAACTGAGTGCCCAAATGAGCCACAGAGATATTAGAAAGAACTTTTTTAGTGTCAGAGTGGTTGACAAATGGAATGCATTAGGGGGTGATGTGGTGGAGGCTGACTCCATACACAGTTTCAAGTGTAGATATGATAGAGCCCGATAGGCTCAGGAATCTGTACACCTGTTGATTGACGGTTGAGAGGCGGGACCAAAGAGCCAGAGCTCAACCCCCGCAAACACAACTAGGTGAGTACAACTAGGTGAGTACACACACACACACACACACACACACACACACACACACACACACACGCACACACACACACACACACACACACACACACACACGCACACACACACGCACACACACACACACACACACACACGCACACACACACACACACACACACACACACACACACACACACACACACACACACACACCTTCACACTTGCTCCCTAGGAACTCATACACACTTTCCCACACTCACACACCTGCTCCTTTACACACATGTACACATCTGCTCTAACTCACAATGCACTCATGTGTGTCTATCTCACATGCAGATAAATTATTGTTACAATGCTGAAGGTTCATCATTCTCTCTCTCTCTCTCTCTCTCTCTCTCTCTCTCTCTCTCTCTCTCTCTCTCTCTGGCGAGAATGGAAGCTGGATTAGTTAATTACATGTTACCTGGAACACCCATCAACTCACAACTCACAACAACACCCTAATAAGCATGTCCGCTTTCTTCTAACTTGTATAAAAGTGGATTATCCTCTACATAAAAATACAAATGAACAAATTATGTAAAATAACACTAGATTATTACCAAAATAACATCATAACAAAGTTTAATAATAACACGAAGAAGTCTTCAAATTACTCAACCTGCAGGAAAAATATTTTTTCCATTGTATTAATTGGTCTTGTTTTTCAACCTTTTTTTCGAATAATTTTGTGAATAGTTTTGTTTTGTTTTCGTAAAATGTAGAATAATGCTTTATCTCTTTATGTCTGTCTGTTTCTCACACACACACACACACACACACACACACACACACGCACACACACACACACACACACACACACACACACACACACACACACACACACACACACATACACACACACACACACACACACACACACACACACACACACACACACACACGCACACACATATTATATAAATATAAATATATATATATATATATATATATATATATATATATATATATATATATATATATATATATATATATATATATATTTTTAAACACGACATCAGATGAAACAAATGAGACAATTACATTATTCCCTTTCACATAATTTCTAAGTTGCTTTACCACATTCACATAATAATATGAATGACTTTTCTCTTTTTATTTTAGGTAAGTGACTTTACTGGCAGTAACTAGTGAGAGACAAAGGTAAGGCCTAACTCACCAAGTTCTTGTACAAGTTACCCTACAGACATAACTTTGCCAAAATGGTTTCTTCACTACCCCCATATAGTGACAAAATTACGTCATGCATAGCACCTAAGATGTCCTCGTAACTACTATTTACGAAGCCCCGGGCACCGCCGGGTCCCCCCCGCATCTACTAACTCCATATATTAACGAGACTCGTAATTTTGATGGAGATTTTCTTTGTAATTGTTAATAATGGAAGAAGGTAGTTATTAGTTGACATAGTGAAGCGACTCTTGCATCTGCCTATCAATTTGGTTATGGTTATTGCTTGAAGTTATGTCATTACCTGAACGAAGAGACCACACCACAGACCCACTATTCTGTTAGTATCGTTCCTCATTAGTATATATCATCCACACACTTCTTATATTACCATATGACTTCATACACGTTATTGTTAAGTACTGATATATAGAGGATCTGTGGGTGGAGTATACCTTATGGGTGGAGTATATCTTATGGGTGGAGTATACCTTATGGGTGGAGTATACCTTATGGGTGGAGTATATCTTATGGGTGGAGTATATCTTATGGGTGGAGTATATCTTATGGGTGGAGTATATCTTATGGGTGGAGTATACTTTATAGGTGGAGTATAACTTATGGGTGGAGTATACCTTATAGGTGGAGTATAACTTATGGGTGGAGTATACCTTATGGGTGGAGTATACCATATGGGTGGAGTATACCTTATGGGTGGAGCAAACCTTATGGGAGTATACCTTATGGATGGAGTATATCTTATGGGTGGAGTATACCTTATGGGTGGAGTATACCATATGGGTGGAGTATACCTTATGGGTGGAGCATACCTTATGGGAGTATACCTTATGGATGGAGTATACCTTATGGGTGGAGTATACCTTATGGGTGGAGTATAACTTATGGGTGGAGTATACCTTATGGGTGGAGTATACCTTATGGCTGGAGTATACCTTATGGCTGGAGTATACCTTATGGATGAAGCACGAGTCACGAGTGAAGCATAAATAGTTAAATAATAACTGAGGGTGGGGGGTATATTGTATGGGTAGAGCATATGAAGTATATTATCCAAGTTATACTTTTCAAGTACCGCATACAAGAGACTGAAATACACAGCGAAATTACTCCTGGGTAATGATAGGATAATTGAGTTTTCTTGGAATGTAAACATGACTAATTTGACGAGTACTTGAGGGATGCTGAATGATAAACCGCCGCTTTCAGGGGGCCCTCTGGGCTATCCATGGTGGATATGTGGGCCTGCGGGCCTCTCCAAGCAACAGCCTGGTGGACCAAACTCTCACAAGCCAAGCCTGGCTTCGGGCCGGGCTTGGGGAGTAGAAGACCTCCCAGAGACCCATCAAGCAGGTAGAAGAACTCCCAGAAACCCATCAAGCAGGTAGAATAACTCCCAGAAACCCATCAAGGAGGTAGAATAACTCCCAGAAACCCATCAAGCAGGTAGAAGAACTTCCAGAACCCCATCAAGCAGGTAGAAGAACTCCCAGAAACCCATCAAGCAGGTAGAAGAACTCCCAGAAACCCATCAAGCAGGTAGAAGAACTTCCAGAACCCCATCAAGCAGGTAGAAGAACTCCCAGAAACCCATCAAGCAGGTAGAAGAACTTCCAGAACCCCATCAAGCAGGTAGAAGAACTTCCAGAACCCCATTAAGCAGGTAGAAGAACTCCCAGAAAACCCATCAAGCAGGTATGGTCCCACACCTGCATCCAAGGAGGTGCTGAGCAGCACAGGATATTGATAATATGAGTCTTGGGTTAGGATCAGCTTTCGCAAATTGGCCAGTCAATAAGTTTTCCATTCTTGCTTTGCAGTTTGCAATATTGCGTATCCATTCTGAAATACGCAAATTTCGCACAAAATTTATAAATCGGATGTGACGTTGACTGTAGACGCTTAAAGATATACATATCTTTTCTTATGGCTGTCTTGAGCCGCACAAGGTGTTGAGTGAAGGTTTCCTGAGTCATAGAAGGTGTTGAGTGAAGGTTTCCTGAGTCATAGAAGGTGTTGAGTGAAGGTTTCCTGAGTCATAGAAGGTGTTGAGTGAAGGTTTCCTGAGTCATAGAAGGTGTTAAGTGAAGGTTTCCTGAGTCATAGAAGGTGTTAAGTGAAGGTTTCCTGAGTCATAGAAGGTGTTGAGTGAAGGTTTCCTGAGTCATAGAAGGTGTTGAGTGAAGGTTTCCTGAGTCATAGAAGGTGTTGAATGAAGGTTTCCTGAGTCATAGAAGGTGTTGAGTGAAGGTTTCCTGAGTCATAGAAGGTGTTGAGTGAAGGTTTCCTGAGTCATAGAAGGTGTTAAGTGAAGGTTTCCTGAGTCATAGAAGGTGTTGAGTGAAGGTTTCCTGAGTCATAGAAGGTGATGAGTGAAGGTTTCCTGAGCCACACAAGGTGTTGAGTGAAGATTTCCTGAGCCACACAAGGTGTTAAGTGAAGGTTTCCTGAGCCACACAAGGTGTTGAGTGAAGATTTCCTGAGCCGCACAAGGTGTTAAGTGAAGGTTTCCTGAGCCACACAAGGTGTTGAGTGAATGTTTCCTGAGCCACACAAGGTGTTAAGTGAAGGTTTCCTGAGCCACACAAGGTGTTGAGTGAATGTTTCCTGAGCCACACAAGGTGTTAAGTGAAGGTTTCCTGAGCCACACAAGGTGTTGAGTGAATGTTTCCTGAGCCACACAAGGTGTTGAGTGAATGTTTCCTGAGCCACACAAGGTGTTGAGTGAATGTTTCCTGAGCCACACAAGGTGTTGAGTAAACATCTTCAGTTTCCTTTATTCGTATCGTGTTATGTTCCTATTCGAAATATACATAAACATGCAAGAGGAATTCAAGCTGAATACCACAGCTAATTATGAGTTTAACACAAGTGAAGAGGATCAAAGATGACTTGGTCTAGACGAGGTGGGTAACACAGCTCCTGACCTTGACCCCGTAAACACCGAAGGTCATGAGGGGTCGGAAGCAGAGGAGGTGAGAATAACAGTACATAATAAAGAGGTAATAGAAGAGGTTCCGAGGATACATAAACATAAACAGAATCACATCATCGGTATATGCAAAGCTGGCAAACCTCAGATCAGTCTACAGGAACCTATTTAAGGACACTTTGAGAATGTTACATACAGCAAATACTCGACCAGTGGTTAAGTAAGCTGCACCAGAATGGAACACGCGCCTCAAAAAATGATCAGACTGAGAAATAACAGAATACTGTTACTAATCCCCAATGAAGAGGATTGGGGTTCAGGAATGGAGGGAGTTGAATCTGATGACCCTTGAAGAAAGGATTGAGGGCACATGATGAAGACATAAACAAATATTTAGATGGTATTGATGACAGAGAAAATTGAGGTTCAAGTAGCGCCTGGAGAGGACCTGCAGCATGGATGCTACACACTGGGATGAACCACAGGGAGGACCTGCAGCATGGATGCTACACACTGGGATGAACCACGGGGAGGACCTGCAGCATGGATGCTACACACTGGGATGAACCACGGGGAGGACCTGCAGCATGGATGCTACACACTGGGATGAACCACGGGGATGTGAGGAAATGATCTTCAGTTTAAGGCTGGTTAGTAGGTGGAATGTACCAGAAGGTCAGAGTGTAATGTCTACCTTACCTACCTCTCAGTTTTAACAACGGATATAAACACACACACACAAAAGGGTCGGAAATGATTGCCTTGAAGAGCGACGGTTAGAAAGGCAGGGCCAAGACTGGAAACTTAGTCCTGCAGGTAAGTTGAAACACGTAAGAAACTCGTTGTAAGTTGAATTTCACACACACACACACACACACACACACACACACACACACACACACACACACACACACACACACACACACACACACACACACACAGGGGGCCTGGTAGCCTGGTGGATAGCGCGCAGGACTCGTAATTCTGTGGCGCGGATTCGATTCCCACACCAGGCAGAAACAAATGGGCAAAGTTTCTTTCACCCTGAATGCCCATGTTACCTAGCAGTAAACAGGTACCTGGGAGTTAGTCAGCTGTCACGGGCTGCTTCCTGGTGTGTGTGTGTGTGGTGTGGGGAAAAAAATTAGTTAGTAAACAGTTGACTGACAGTTGAGAGGCGGGCCGAAAGAGCAGAGCTCAACCTCCCTCCCCCCGCAAACACAACTAGGGAATACACACACAGAGTAGTTAATAAATGGAATGCATTAGGCAGTGATGTGGTGGAGGCTGACTCCATACATAGTTTCAAATGTAGATATGATAGAGCCCAATAGGCTCAGGAATCTGTACACCAGTTGATTGACGGTTGAGAGGCGGGACCAAAGAGCTAAAGCTCAACCCCCGCAAGCACAAATAGGTGAGTACAAATAGGTGAGTACACACACACACACACACACACGTGTGACATATGTAAATGATCTTCCAGAGGGTATAAATTCGTTTCTCTCAATGTTTGCTGATGATGCAACAATTATGAGGAGGATTGAAACAGAGGATGATAGTAGGAGGATACAAGATGACATAGACAGACTGAGTGAATGGTCCAACAAATGGCTGCTAAAGTTTATCCCGAGTAAATGCAAAGTAATGAAACTAGGCAGTGGAAACAGGAGGCCAGTCACAGGATACAGAATAGGAGATGAAGTACTTAATGAAACAGAAAGAGAGAAAGATCTAAGAATTTATATCATACCAATCCTGTCTCCTGAAGCCCACATAAAAAGAATAACGTCTGCGGCATATGCGAGGCTGGCTAACATCAGAACAGCGTTCAGGAACCTGTGTAAGGAATCATTCAGAATCTTGTACACCACATATGTAAGACTAATCCTGGAGTATGCGGCCCCAGCATGCAGCCCGTACTTTGTCAAGCACAAGACGAAGCTGGAAAAAGTTCAGAAGTATGCCACTAGACTAGTACGAGAACTAAGAGGCATGAGTTACGAGGAAAGGCTGTGGGAAATGCACCTTACGACACTGGAAGACAGAAGAGTAAGGGGAGACATGATCACAACCTACAAAATTCTCAGGGGAATTGACAGGGTAGACAAGGATAAACTATTCAACACTGGTGGTACGAGAACAAGGGGACACAGGTGGAAACTGAGTACCCAAATGAGCCATAGAGACGTTAGAAAGAATTTGTTCAGTGTCAGAGTAGTAGACAAATGGAATGCATTAGGAAGTGATGTGGTGGAGGCTGACTCCATACACAGTTTCAAGTGTAGATATGATAGAGCCCAGTAGGCTCAGGAACCTGTACACCAGTTGATTGACGGTTGAGAGGCGGGACCAAAGAGCCAGAGCTCAACCCCCCCGCAAACACAACTAGGTGTGTACAACTAGGTGAGTACACACACACCAACACACACACACCAACACACACACACACACACACACACACACACACACCAACACACTACACACACACCAACACACCAACACCAACACACACACACCAACACACACACACACACAAACACACACACACCAACACACACACATACCAACACACACACCAACACACACACACCAACACACACACACACACCAATACACACACCAACACACACACACACACACACACACCAACACACACACACACCAACACACACACACACATACACACCAACACACACACACAACAACACACACACACCAACACACACACACACCAACACACACACACACACCAACACACACACACCAACACACACACACACACCAACACACACACACACACCAACACACACACACACACCAACACACACACACATACCAACACACACACACACCAACACACACACACCAACACACACACACACACCAACACACACACACCAACACACACACACACACCAACACACACACACACACCAACACACACACACACACCAACACACACACACATACCAACACACACACACACCAACACACACACACCAACACACACACACACACCAACACACACACACACACCAACACACACACACACACCAACACACACACACACACACCAACACACACACACACACCAACACACACACACATACCAACACACACACACACCAACACACACACACCAACACACACACACACACCAACACACACACACCAACACACACACACACACCAACACACACACACACACCAACACACACACACACACCAACACACACACACATACCAACACACACACACACCAACACACACACACCAACACACACACACACCAACACACACACACACCAACACACACACACACCAACACACACATACCAACACACACATACCAACACACACCAACACACATACCTCCCCTGCATCACCAACACTGCAAATTAAGCCCCAAACCTTTAACAATATAATTGTGTCCATCAAGATGTGTGTCGTCGACAGGACTCGTTAGTACAATTACCAACACCCACTCACCAACCTAAACAATATTTAATTCGCCTCTAATGACAGCCAATAAAAGAGAGGTGTGATACAACCAATGAGAACTCGGCATGGGAGAGATCCTGATATACTGATCGCTAATTGGTTGACAGCTCGTGACGCAAGCATGACGTCATGGCAGCCCTTAAGGGAGGGGGGAGGGGGAGAGGGGTAAGGGGTGTCGATTAGGAGTGGACGGGTGAATGATGCTTTGTGAAGGGTAGTAGTGGTCGGGGGCAGAACAGTGTCAGAATCAATCATCCTTACCTCAACACACACACTCCTCTCTACCCCGCCTTCTGTGGGACCCTGGCCACTCTGTAGGACATTATACAGGACCCCCCCCTGGGCATTATATAGGACCACCCCTGGGCATTATATAGGACCACCCCTGGGCATTATATAGGACCACCCCTGGGCATTATATAGGACCACCCCTGGGCATTATATAGGACCACCCCTGGGCATTATATAGGACCACCCCTGGGCATTATATTGGACCCCTGGGATTATACAGGTCCCCTGGGCATTGCACAGGACCCTGGGCATTGCACAGGACCCTGGTCATTGTATTGCACCCTCGTAATTGTATCGGACCCTGGTCATTGTATAGGGTCCAGGTCATTGTACAGGACTCTGGCCATTGTATTGGACCCATGTCATTCTATAGGACCCTCTGTCATTATATAGGACCCCTTGTCATTCTATATAAACCCCCTGACATTCTTTAAGACTCTTGACATTGTATAGGACTCTTGTCGTTCGATAGGATCCTTGTCATTGTATAGGACTCTTGTCCTATACAATAGGACCCATGTTGTTCTATGCATCCACTAGAGAACTTTCCTTCGCTATGCATACAACTAAACACTTTGTTTGAATGATACAATTTTGAAATCATGACAATATTTCCATTTCTAAAGTTGGTGGATATACCCAGAATGGACCTCGTATCCTGCATTCTTTTACCCCCTTTCAACCATCTGTTTACTTCAATCATTTTCCTTTCTATTTGCCTTTCGAGGGGATGCAAATCTTGTGTTGTTTCCCCTATCGTCATAAGAGGGGAGGTCGTAGAGCCGGGATCACCTTAGTCAGTCCTTTCTCTCTCTCGGAAAGGGAATTTTTATCCCATTTTCTATCTCGGTGTCCTAGACTAGGTAACTCCTAGGGCAAGGATATGTTATCACTAGGGCAAGGATATGTTATCACTAGGGCAAGGATATGTTATCACTAGGGCAAGGATATGTTATCACTAGGGCAAGGATAACGACGAAGGATAGCAGTTTGTAATGTGGTACTACAGCCTATCAACCTCTGGAGGGTTATTAAAGTCTATCAACCTCTGGAGGGTTATTAAGGTCTATCAACCTCTGGAGGATTATTAAGACCTATCAACCTCTGGAGGGTTATTAAGACCTATCAACCTCTGTAGGGGTTATTAAGACCGATCAACCTCTGGAGGGTTATTAAGGCCTATCAACCTCTGGAGGGTTATTAAGGCCTATCAACCTCTGGAGGGTTATTAAGGTCTATCAACCTCTGGAGGGTTATTAAGACCTATCAACCTCTGGAGGGTTATTAAGACCTATCAACCTCTGGAGGGTTATTAAGACCTATCAACCTCTGGAGGGTTATTAAGACCTATCAACCTCTGGAGGGTTATTAAGGCTTATCAACCTCTGGAGGGTTATTAAGACCTATCAACCTCTGGAGGGTTATTAAGGCTTATCAACCTCTGGAGGGTTATTAAGACCTATCAACCTCTGGAGGGTTATTAAGGCTTATCAACCTCTGGAGGGTTATTAAGACCTATCAACCTCTGGAGGGTTATTAAGACCTATCAACCTCTGGAGGGTTATTAAGGCCTATCAACCTCTGGAGGGTTATTAAGGCCTATCAAACTCTGGAGGGTTATTAAGGTCTATCAACCTCTGGAGGGTTATTAAGACCTATCAACCTCTGGAGGGTTATTAAGACCTATCAACCTCTGGAGGGTTATTAAGACCTATCAACCTCTGGAGGGTTATTAAGACCTATCAACCTCTGGAGGGTTATTAAGGCTTATCAACCTCTGGAGGGTTATTAAGACCTATCAACCTCTGGAGGGTTATTAAGGCTTATCAACCTCTGGAGGGTTATTAAGACCTATCAACCTCTGGAGGGTTATTAAGGCTTATCAACCTCTGGAGGGTTATTAAGACCTATCAACCTCTGGAGGGTTATTAAGACCTATCAACCTCTGGAGAGTTATTAAGGCCTATCAACCTCTGGAGGGTTATTAAGGCCTATCAAACTCTGGAGGGTTATTAAGGTCTATCAACCTCTGGAGGGTTATTAAGACCTATCAACCTCTGGAGGGTTATTAAGACCTATCAACCTCTGGAGGGTTATTAAGACCTATCAACCTCTGGAGGGTTATTAAGACCTATCAACCTCTGGAGGGTTATTAAGACCTATCAACCTCTGGAGGGTTATTAAGACCTATCAACCTCTGGAGGGTTATTAAGGCTTATCAACCTCTGGAGGGTTATTAAGACCTATCAACCTCTGGAGGGTTATTAAGGCTTATCAACCTCTGGAGGGTTATTAAGGCTTATCAACCTCTTAAGGAGATACAGTAATGGTTCCCACTAGTATATCTCTGGTGTAAATGTTCCCGTTTTATACCTGTTGTTCCCTTATACCTGTTGTTCCCTTATACCTGTTGTTCCCTTATAATTGGAACAGCCAACCTGTCGTTAATGACCTCACAGCAGTGACGTCACGCCAACAGCTGATCTATGTAAACAATAACACGCTGACTCCCAAGTTTCCACTTGAGAGAACTTTGTTTTAACCAACCAGATTCGAACACGCAGTTTAAACCAACAAATTCGAACACTCAATTTAAAAACCCCCGAGATTCGAACGATGAGTTATTATCGGTGCTTCATGAGCCAGTTCTCGCGATCTGACGAACGTCTGTTCTCAAGTGTTTCACCTGAACTTTGAACGTGAATTGGCTCGACAATCTTTAACACGATGACAGTCTAGAGGAGACGTCTGCTGGTTAGAAATACCATTACTTACCTTACCTTGAGGTGCTTCCGGGGCTTAGCGTCCCCGCGGCCCGGTCTTCGACCAGGCCTCCTGGTTGCTGGGCTGATCAACCAGGCTGTTAGACGTGGCTGCTCGCAGCCTGACATATGAGTCACAGCCTGGTTGATCAGGTATCCTTTGGAGGTGCTTATCCAGTTCTCTCTTGAACACTGTGAGGGGTCGGCCAGTTATGTCCCTTATGTGTAGTGGAAGCGTGTTGAACAGTCTCGGTCCTCTGATGTTGAAAGTTCTCTCTTGAACACTGTGAGGGGTCGGCTAGTTATGTCCCTTATGTGTAGTGGAAGCGTGTTGAACAGTCTCGGTCCTCTGATGTTGATAGTTCTCTCTTGAACACTGTGAGGGGTCGGCCAGTTATGTCCCTTATGTGTAGTGGAAGCGTGTTGAACAGTCTCGGTCCTCTGATGTTGAAAGTTCTCTCTTGAACACTGTGAGGGGTCGGCCAGTTATGTCCCTTATGTGTAGTGGAAGCGTGTTGAGTTCACCTACTGTGATAGGTGACCCCTAGTTCACCTATTGACACTTCTCCCACGTTAAAAACACTTCTCCCACAGTAACCTCCCATATACGGAACACAAACAAAAGAGGACAAGTTCCACCCTCGTTAAGGCGAACAGGGATGCTAAAGGTCTGCATTATTGCTCGAACCTCAGCCAGCAATTTGCCCAATTGCGGGCCCGAGCCGATACCACCTGAAATAAGTGTGCCAATATGATAACCGTTGAGCTGAGAGTTATCGGGGCTTTGTGGAGCTCTAATGGCAAGTCTCTGGGGCTCAATACTTGGTGTATGGGTGGATGACATAGTTTCAGGAGATAGGATAGGAGAGAGGCCCAGTGGGATGGCAGCGAAAGAGAGATTGTAGAGGATAGAGGAGCGAATGTGGAAGGAAAGAAGCATCAGGCGGATAGAGGAGCATGAGGCTAGGATGACGCAGCATGAGGCTAGGATGACGCAGCATGAGGCTAGGATGACGCAGCATGAGGCTAGGATGACGCAGCATGAGGCTAGGATGACGCAGCATGAGGCTAGGATGACGCAGCATGAGGCTAGGATGACGCAGCATGAGGCTAGGATGACGCAGCATCAGGCTAGGATGACGCAGCATGAGGCTAGGATGACGCAGCATCAGGCTAGGATGACGCAGCATGAGGCTAGGATGACGCAGCATGAGCCTAGGATGACGCAGCATGAGGCTAGGATGACGCAGCATCAGGCTAGGATGTCGCAGCATGAGGCTAGGATGACGCAGCATGAGGCTAGGATGACGCAGCATGAGGCTAGGATGACGCAGCATGAGGCTAGGATGACGCAGCATGAGGCTAGGATGACGCAGCATGAGGCTAGGATGACGCAGCATGAGGCTAGGATGACGCAGCATCAGGCTAGGATGACGCAGCATGAGGCTAGGATGACGCAGCATGAGGCTAGGATGACGCAGCATTAGGCTAGGATGACGCAGCATGAGGCTAGGATGACGCAGCATCAGGCTAGGATGACGCAGCATGAGGCTAGGATGACGCAGCATGAGGCTAGGATGACGCAGCATGAGGCTAGGATGACGCAGCATCAGGCTAGGATGACGCAGCATGAGGCTAGGATGATGCAGCATGAGGCTAGGATGACGCAGCATCAGGCTAGGATGACGCAGCATGAGGCTAGGATGACGCAGCATGAGGCTAGGATGACGCAGCATCAGGCTAGGATGTCGCAGCATGAGGCTAGGATGACGCAGCATGAGGCTAGGATGACGCAGCATGAGGCTAGGATGACGCAGCATCAGGCTAGGATGACGCAGCATGAGGCTAGGATGACGCAGCATGAGGCTAGGATGACGCAGCATGAGGCTAGGATGACGCAGCATGAGACTAGGATGACGCAGCATGAGGCTAGGATGACGCAGCATCAGGCTAGGATAACGCAGCATCAGGCTAGGATGACGCAGCATCAGGATAGGATTAAATACAAGTGAGAAATTGCCTGAAGAGATACGACCTTTTGAACAGAAGGGAGAGAGAGAGAGAGAGAGAGAGAGAGAGAGAGAGAGAGAGAGAGAGAGAGAGAGAGAGAGAGAGAGAGAGAGAGACAGAGAGAGAGAGAGAGAGAGACAGAGAGAGAGAGAGAGAGAGCGGCGTGGGTAGATATTCCTGCGCGAGATGAGAAACAAGGCACAAAGGTCAGAGGTGAAGAAATATACCAGGGAGGGAATATACCAGGGAGAGAATATACCAGGGAGAGAATATACCAGGGAGTGAATATACCAGGGAGAGAATATACCAGGGAGTGAATATACCAGGGAGGGAATATACCAGGGAGAGAATATACCAGGGAGGGAATATACCAGGGAGGGAATATACCAGGGAGGGAATATACCAGGGAGTGAATATACCAGGGAGGGAATATACCAGGGAGTGAATATACCAGGGAGAGAATATACCAGGGAGAGAATATACCAGGGAGGGAATATACCAGGGAGGGAATATACCAGGGAGGGAATATACCAGGGAGTGAATATACCAGGGAGGGAATATACCAGGGAGGGAATATACCAGGGAATGGATATACCAGGGAGAGAATATACCAGGGAGGGAATATACCAGGGAGAGAATATACCAGGGAGGGAATATACCAGGGAGGGAATATACCAGGGAGAGAATATACCAGGGAGGGAATATACCAGGGAGGGAATATACCAGGGAGAGAATATACCAGGGAGGGAATATACCAGGGAGGGAATATACCAGTGAGAGAATATACCAGGGAGGGAATATACCAGGGAGAGAATATACCAGTGAGAGAATATACCAGGGAGGGAATATACCAGGGAGGGAATATACCAGGGAGAGAATATACCAGGGAGGGAATATACCAGGGAGGGAATATACCAGGGAGAGAATATACCAGGGAGGGAATATACCAGGGAGGGAATATACCAGTGAGAGAATATACCAGGGAGGGAATATACCAGGGAGAGAATATACCAGTGAGAGAATATACCAGGGAGGGAATATACCAGGGAGGGAATATACCAGGGAGAGAATATACCAGGGAGGGAATATACCAGGGAGGGAATATACCAGGGAGAGAATATACCAGGGAGGGAATATACCAGGGAGGGAATATACCAGTGAGAGAATATACCAGGGAGGGGATATTGCTCTTGCTCCCCTGTTAACGGTATAGAACCTGATCTTGCTCCCCTGTTAACGGTATAGAGCCTGACCTTGCTCCCCTTGTTAACGGTATAAAGCCTGACATTGCTCTCCTGTTAACGGTATAGAGCCTGACCTTGCTCCCCCTGTTAACGGTATAGAACCTGACCTTGCTCCCCTGTTAACGGTATACAGCGTGACCTTGCTCCCCCTGTTAATGGTATAAAGCTAGACCTTGCTCCCCCTGTTAACGGTATAAAGCCTGACCTTGCTCCCCCTGTTAATGGTATAAAGCTAGACCTTGCTCCCCCTGTTAACAGTATAAAGCCTGACCTTGTTCCCCCTGTTAACGGTATAAAGCCTGACCTTGCTCTCCTGTTAACGGTATAAAGCCTGACCTTGCTCCCCCTGTTAACGGTATAGAGCCTGACCTTGCTCCCCTGTTAACGGTATACAGCGTGACCTTGCTCCCCCTGTTAACGGTATAGAGCCTGACCTTGCTCCCCTGTTAACGGTATACAGCGTGACCTTGCTCCCCCTGTTAACGGTATAGAGCCTGACCTTGCTCCCCTGTTAACGGTATACAGCGTGACCTTGCTCCCCCTGTTAACGGTATAGAGCCTGACCTTGCTCCCCTGTTAACGGTATAGAGCCTGACCTTGCTCCCCTGTTAACGGTATAGAGCCTGACCTTGCTCCCCTGTTAACGGTATAGAGCCTGACCTTGCTCCCCTGTTAACGGTATAGAGCCTGACCTTGCTCCCCTGTTAACGGTATACAGCGTGACCTTGCTCCCCCTGTTAACGGTATACAGCGTGACCTTGCTCCACTAGGTAGCTATATTTACTTCATCTACAAACTGGATAAAGCTGACTTTAAACTCGTAATGTTAGAACTTAATTTAACTCTCACGGTGTCCAGTTCAGCCTTAATTTAGCCTTTATATACCACCTTGTCAAAGCTGAACTTAACACTTACGCCGCCTCATCAAAGCTTAAGTTACCTCTATGTTGGTAAATCCTATGTTAATTATCATTCCCTCTTCACAGGGCATAGTTTAACGCGCATGTTCACTGGTTAACGATACATCCAGGTGTGAATTGGGTGAATAGGAGAGAGAGAGAGGAGGCGAGGAAGTCATATGAAGGCGGGGCACGTCTGTCAGCTCGAAATCTCGACGGTCTAGAGAGCCAACAACAGTATGTTTCCACGTATTTCTTCACGGGTTTCCTCGGTGCGGCCAGGCTGATCCAGTCTCCTGCCTGAGTGAGCCCGAGAGGGAGAAGCAGGGGTGGTGACAGTGTGAGTGAGAGAGAGAGAGAGAGAGAGAGAGAGAGAGAGAGAGAGAGAGAGAGTTAGAGAGAGAGAGAGAGAGAGAGAGAGAGAGAGAGAGAGAGAGAGAGAGAGAGAGAGAGAGAGAGAGAGAGAGAGAGAGAGAGAGAGAGAGAGAGAGTAATATAAGAGTCTCTGGGAGAGACATTGTCAGAACCCATCAAGCAGGGAACCTCTGGCTTCTGTTTACTAGGGATTCTCACTCCTCCAGCTTCCTTGTGAGGGGCGGGGAGGGGGGGCGGCGGGGAGGGATGAGGGAGAGGGGGAGTGAGGGATGAGGGAGAGGGGGAGTGAGGGATGAGGGAGAGGGGGGGCGAGTGAGGGGGGCGTGGGGTGCCGGCCAGGACCAGGGGGGGGGGAGGGAGAGCGTAAGGGTGAAGGGAGATGAGAAGGAATAGGTGGGAAAGTCTAGCGACAGAGCGACTGGAGAGTGATGAGAGGTAATGGGGGACAAGCATGAATATATATATTTATATGACTAAAAGGGCTAAATATGACCGAAAGGGTAAGATTAATAATTCTAAGACGAATCTTCTCAATGTTTCTTACGTTTCTCCTCACTGTCGAGGGTAATTGAAAAATTAAATCTCCAAATTTCATTTTTTACTCTTTTATTTTGGGTCTGACGCCTAGAAGCGTTTCGTAAGGCTTGTTACATTTTCAAAGACTGGTTTACACAACATATATATGCTTTTATTTGTTTTGGGTGAGGTGGGTATTAATTGGGTATGAAAGGCAGAAGAATGAAAGTAACTGTAGAAGGCCTATTGACCCATACTTTCTCTTGCTGCTCCTATGTTGGTTCGGGGTCTTGAAGTGGGTAAAATATAGTTATGTTAGTTAATTGGCTGTTGATTGCTGGTGTTGACTTTTTGACGTGTAGTGCCTCGCTGATGTCGAGTCTCCTGCTATCGCTGTATCTATCGATGATTTCTTTGTTGTTTGTGAAGATTTCTCTGGTGATGGTCTGGTTATGAGAAGAGATTATATGTTCCTTAATGGAGCCCTGTTGCTTATGCATTGTTAATCGCCTAGAAAGAGACGTTGTTGTCTTGCCTATATACTGAGATCTTTGGGGCTTACAGTCCCCAAGTGAACATGTGAAGGCATAGACGACGTTGGTTCCCTTCAAGGCGTTCTGTTTGGTGTCTGGGGAGTTTTTCATGAGTAGGTTGGCCGTTTTTTTTTTTTTGTAGTAAATTGTCAGCTGTATTTTCTGATTTTTGTCTATAGGGCAAATGTTCTTATTAATAATATCTTTCAGGACACTTTCCTCCGTTTTATGAGCGTCGAAAAGAAGTTCCTGTAAAATAGTGTAATAGGGAGTACAAGTGTTGTGTTAGTTCACTCTTCAGAGGTTGTATGGCGTTTCACCTTTCTTTTTATGACGTCTTCATCAAAACCTACGGAACACCTACTCACGAGAAACTCCCCAGTGTGTGTGGGTGGGTGTGGCAGGCAACAGGTAGTGTGGGTGGGTGTGGCAGGCAACAGGTAGTGATGGTGGGTGTGGCAGGCAACAGGTAGTGATGGTGGGTGTGGCAGGCAACAGGTAGTGATGGTGGGTGTGGCAGGCAACAGGTAGTGATGGTGGGTGTGGCAGGCAACAGGAAGTGTGGGTAGGTGTGGAAAGCAACAGGTAGTGTGAGTAAGTGCGGCAGGCAACACGTAGTGTGGGTGGGTGTGGCAGGCAACAGGTAGTGTGAGTGGGTGTGGCAGGCAACAGGTAGTGTGAGTGGGTGTGGCAGGCAACAGGTAGTGTGGGTGGGTGTGGCAGGCAACAGGTAGTGTGAGTGGGTGTGGCAGGCAACAGGTAGTGTGGGTGGGTGTGGCAGGTCACTGGTAGTGTTGGTGGGTGTGGCAGGCAACAGGTAGAGCGGGTGGGTGTGGCAGACAACAGGTAGTGTGGGTGAGTTTGGCAGGCAAGAGGTAGTGTGGGTGGGTGTGGCAGGCAAGAGGTAGTGTGGGTGGGTGTGGCAGGCAAGAGGTAGTGTTGGTGGGTGTGGCAGACAACAGGTAGTGTGGGTGGGTTTGGCAGACAACAGGTAGTGTGGGTGAGTTTGGCAGGCAACAGGTAGTGTGGGTGGGTGTGGCAGGCAAGAGGTAGTGTGGGTGGGTGTGGCAGGCAAGAGGTAGTGTGGGTGGGTGTGGCAGGCAACAGGTAATGTGGGTGGGTGTGGCAGACAACAGGTAGTGTGGGTGGGTGTGGCAGGCAACAGGTAGTGTGGGTGGGTGTGGCAGGCAAGAGGTAGTGTGGGTGGGTGTGGCAGGCAACAGGTAGTGTGGGTGGGTGTGGCAGACAACAGGTAGTGTGGGTCGGTTTGGCAAGCAACAGGTAGTGTGGGTGGATTTGGCAGACAACAGGTAGTGTGGGTGGGTTTGGCAGGCAACAGGTAGTGTGGGTGAGTGTGGCAGGCAACAAGTATTGTGCGTGGGTTTGGCAATCAACAGGTAGCGTGGGTGGGTGTGGCAGGCAACAGGTAGAATAAGTGGGTGTGGCAAGCAACAGGTACTCTGTGGGTGGGTGTGGCCGCCAACAGGTAGTGTGGGTGGGTTTGGCAGGCAACAGGTAGTGTGGGTGGGTGTGGCAGGCAACAGGTAGTGTGGGTGGGTGTGGCAGGCAACAGGTAGTGTGGGTGGGTTTGGCCGGCAAGAGATAGTGTGGGTGGGTGTGGCAGGCAACAGGTTGTGTGGGTGGGTGTGGCAAGCTACAGGTAGTGTGAGCGGGAGTGGCAGGCAACAGGTAATTTGTTTGGGTGAGGTAGGCAACAGGTAGTGTAGGTGGGTTTGGTAGGCAACAGGTAGTGTGGGTGGGTGTGGCAGGCAACAGGTAGTGTATGTGGGTGTGGAAGGCAACAGGTAGTGTGGGTGGGTGTGGCAGGCAACAGGTAGTGTGTGGGAGGGTGTGGCAGGCAACAGGTAGTGTGTGGGTGGGTGTGACAGACAATAGGTAGTGTGTGGGTGTGGCAGGCAACAGGTAGTGTGGGTGTGGCAGGCAACAGGTTGTTTGTGTGGGTGTGGCATGCAACAGGTAGTGTAGGTGTGGCAGGCAACAGGTAGTGTGGGTGGGTGTGGCAGCCAACAGGTAGTGTGGGAAGGTGAGGCAGGCATCAGGTAATGTTGGTGGGTGTCGCAGGCAGCAGGTAGTGTGTGGGTGTGGCAGGCAACAGGTACTGTTGGTGGGTGTTGCAGGCAACAGGTAGTGATGGTGGGTGTGGCAGGCAACAGGTAGTGATGCTGGGTGTGGCAGGCAACAGGTAGTGTGTGGGTGTTGCAAGCAACAGGTTGTGTGGGTGGGTGTGGCAGACAACAGGTAGTGTGTGGGTTGGTGTGGCAGCCAACAGGTAGTGTGTGGGTGGGTGTGGCAGGCAACAGTTAGTGTGTGGGTGAGGCAGGCAACAGGTAGTGTGGGTGGGTGTGGAAAGCAGCAGGTAGTGTGGGTGGGTGTGGCAGGCAACAGGAAGTGTGGGTGGGTGTGGCAGGCAACAGGAAGTGTGGGTGGGTGTGGCAGGCAACAGGTACCGTTGGTGGGTGTGGCAGGCAACAGGTACTGTTGGTGGGTGAGGCAGGCAACAGGTAGTGATGGTAGGTGTGGCAGGCAACAGGAAGTGTGGGTGGGTGTGGAAAGCAACAGGTAGTGTGGGTGGGTGTGGCAGGCAACAGGTAGTGTGGGTGGGCGTGGCAGGCAACTGGTAGTGTGGGTGGGTGTGGCAGGCAACAGTTAGTGTGGGTAGGTGTGGCAGGCAACAAGTAGTGTGGGTGGGTGTGGCAGGTTTGGGTGAGGCAGGCAACAGGTAGTGTTGGTGGGTGTGGCAGGCAACAGGTAATTTGTTTGGGTGAGGCAGGCAACAGGTAGTGTGGGTGGGTGTGGCAGGCAACAGGTAGTGTGGGTGGGTGTGGCAGGCATCAGGTAGTGTGGGTGGCTGTGGCAGGCAACAGTTAGTGTGGGTGGGTTTGGTAGTCAACAGTTAGTGTGGGTGGGTGTGGAACTCAACAGATAGTGTGGGTGGGTGTGGCAGGCAACAGGTAGTGTGGGTGGGTGTGGCAGGCAACAGGTAGTTTGTGGGTGTGGCAGGCAACAGGTAGTGTGGGTGGGTGTGGCACTCAACAGATAGTGTGGGTGGGTGTGGCATTCAACAGATAGTGTGGGTGGGTGTGACATGCAACAGGTAGTGTGTGGGTCTAGCAGGCAACAGGTATTGTGGGTGGGTGTGGCAGGCAACAGGTAGTGTGGGTGGGTGTGGCACTCAACAGATAGTGTGGGTGGGTGTGGCAGGCAACAGTTAGCGATGGTGGGTGTGGCAGGCAACAGGTAGTGTGTGGGAGGGTGTGGCAGGCAACATGTAGTGTGGGTGGGTGTGTCAGCCAACAGGTAGTGTGGGTGGGTGTGGCTGACAACAGGTTGTGTGTGGGTGGGTGTGGCTGGCAAAAGGTTGTGTGTGGGTGGGTGTGGCAGGCAACAGGTAGTGTGGCTGGGTGTGGAAGGCAACAGGTAGCGATGGTGGGTGTGGCAGGTAACAGGTAATTTGTTTGGGTGAGGCAGGCAACAGGTAGTGTGGGTGGGTGTGGCAGGTAACAGGTAGTGTCGGTGGGTGTGGCATGCAACAGGTAGTGTGGGTGGGTGTGGCAGGCAACAGGTAGTGCGGGTGGGTATGGCAGGCAACAGGTAGTGTGGGTGGGTTTGGCAGGCAGCAGGTAGTGTGTGGGTGGGTGTGGCAGGCAACAGGTAGTGTGGGTTGGTTTGGTAGGCAACAAGTATTGTGGGTGGGTTTGGCAGGCAACAGGTACTGTTGTGGGTGTGGCATTAAACAGGTAGTGTGTGGGTGTGGCAGGCAACAGGTAGTGTGTGGGTGTGGCAGGCAACAGGTAGTGTGGGTGGGTGTGGCAGGCGACAGGTAGTATGGGTTGGTTTGGCAGGCAACAAGTATTGTTGGTGGGTTTGGCAGGCAACAGGTAGTGTGTGGGTGGGTGTGGCAGGCAACAGGTAGTGTGGGTTGGTTTGGCAGGCAACAAGTATTGTGGGTGGGTGTGGCAGGCAACAGGTAGTGTGGGTGGGTGTGGCAGGCAACAGGTAGTGTTGGTGGGTGTATCAGGCAACAGGTAGTGTGGGTGGGTGTGGCAGGCAACAGGTAGTGTGGGTGGGTGTGGCTGGCAACAGATAGTGTGGGTGTGTGGCAGGCAACAAATAGTGGGTGTGGGTGTGGAAGGCAACAGGTAGTGTGGGTGGGTGTGGCAGGACACAGGTAGTGTGGGTGGGTGTATCAGGCAACAGGTAGTGTGGGAGGGTATGGCAGGCAACAGGTAGTGTGGGTGGATGTGGCAGGCAACAGGTAGTGTGGGTGGGTGTGACAGGACACAGGTAGTGTGGGCAGGTGTGGCAGGCAACAGGTAGTGTGGGTGGATGTGGCAGGCAACAGTTAGTGTGGGTGGGCGTGGCAGGCAACAGGTTGTGTGGGTGGATGTGGGAGGCAACAGGTAGTGTGGGTGGGTGTGGCAGACAACAGGTAATGTGGGTGGGTGTGGCAGGCAACAGGTTGTGTGGGTGTAGCACGCAACAGGTTGTGTGGGTGGGTGTGGCAGGAAACAGGTAGTGTGGGTGGGTTTGGCAGGCAACAGGTAGTGTGGGTGGGTTTGGCAGGCAACAGGTAGTGTGGGTGGGTTTGGCAGGCAACAGGTAGTGTGGGTGGGTTTGGCAGGCAACAGGTAGTGTAGGTAGGTGAGGCAGGCACCAGGTAGTGTGGGTGGGTTTAGCAGGCAACAGGTAGTGTGGGTGGGTTTGGCAGGCAACAGGTAGTGTGGGTGGGTTTGGCAGGCAACAGGTAGTGTGGGTGGGTTTGGCAGGCAACAGGTAGTTTGGGTGGGTTTGGCAGGCAACAGGTAGTGTAGGTAGGTGAGGCAGGCACCAGGTAGTGTGGGTGGGTTTAGCAGGCAACAGGTAGTGTGGGTGGGTTTGGCAGGCAACAGGTAGTGTGGGTGGGTATGGAAGGCAACAGGTAGTGTGGGTGGGTGTGGCAGGCAACAGGTAATTTGGTTGGGTTAGGCAGGCAACAGGTAGTGTAGGTAGGTGTGGCAGGCAACAGGTAGTGTGGGTGGGTGAGGCAGGCAACAGGTAATTTGGGTGGGTGAGGCATGCAACAGGTAGTGTGTGTGGGTGTGGCAGGCAAGAGGTAGTGTGGGTGGGTGTGGCTGGCAACACATAGTGTGGGTGGGTGTGGCAGGCAACAGGTAGTGTGGGTAGGTGAGGCAGGCAACAGGTACTGTTGGTGGGTGTTGCAGGCAACAAGTAGTGTGTGGGTGTGGCATTCAACAGATAGTGCGTGGGTGTGGCAGGCAACAAGTTGTGTGGGTGGGTGTGGCAGGCAACAGGTAGTGTGTGGGTGAGTGTTGCAGGCAACAGGTAGTGTGGATGGGTGTGGCAGGCAACAGGTACTGTTGGTGGGTGTTGCAGGCAACAGGTAGTGCGTGGGTGTGGCAGGCAACAGGTAGTGTGTGGGTGTGGCAGGCAACAGGTAGTGTGTGAGTTGGTGTGGCAGCCAACAGGTAGTGTGTGGGTGAGTCAGGCAACAGGTAGTGAGGGTGGGTGTGGCGGGCAACAGGTAGTGTGGGTGGGTGTTCCAGGCAACAGGAACTGTTGGTGGGTGTGGCGGGCAACAGGTAGTGTGGGTGGGTGTGGCAAGCAACAGGAAGTGATGGTGGGTGTGGCAGGCAACAGGTAGTGTGGGTGGGTGTGGCAGGAAACAGGTAGTGTGTGGGTGGTTGTTACAGGCAACAGGTAGTGTGGGTGGGCGTGGCAGGCAACAGGTAGTGTGGGTGGGTGTGGCATACAACAGGTAGTGTGGGTGGGTGTGGCAGGCAACAGGTAGTGTGTGGGCAGGTGTGGCAGGCAACAGGTAATGTGGCTGGGTGTGGCAGACAACAGGTAGTGTGTGGGCAGGTGTGGCAGGCAACAGGTTGTGTGGGTGGATGTGGCAGGCAGTGTGGGTGGATGTGGCAGGCAGTGTGGGTGGGTGTGGCAGGCTACAGGTAGTGTGGGTGTGTGTGACAGGCAACAGGTTGTGTGGGTGGGTGTGGCAGGCAACAGGTAGTGTGGGTGGGTGTGGCAGGCAACAGGTAGTGTGGGTGGGCGTGGCAGGCAACAGGTAGTGTGTGTGGGTGTGGCACGCAACAGGTAGTGTGGGTGGGTGTGGCACGCAACAGGTAGTGTGGGTGGGTGTGGCAGACAACAGGTAGTGTGGGTGGGTGTGGCAGGCAACAGGTAGTGTGTGGGAGGGTGTGGCAGGCAACATGTAGTGTGGGTGGGTGTGTCAGCCAACAGGTAGTGTGGGTGGGTGTGGCTGACAACAGGTTGTGTGTGGGTGGGTGTGGCTGGCAAAAGGTTGTGTGTGGGTGGGTGTGGCAGGCAACAGGTAGTGTGGCTGGGTGTGGAAGGCAACAGGTAGCGATGGTGGGTGTGGCAGGCAACAGGTAATTTGTTTGGGTGAGGCAGGCAACAGGTAGTGTGGGTGGGTGTGGCAGGTAACAGGTAGTGTCGGTGGGTGTGGCATGCAACAGGTAGTGTGGGTGGGTGTGGCAGGCAACAGGTAGTGCGGGTGGGTATGGCAGGCAACAGGTAGTGTGGGTGGGTTTGGCAGGCAGCAGGTAGTGTGTGGGTGGGTGTGGCAGGCAACAGGTAGTGTGGGTTGGTTTGGTAGGCAACAAGTATTGTGGGTGGGTTTGGCAGGCAACAGGTACTGTTGTGGGTGTGGCATTAAACAGGTAGTGTGTGGGTGTGGCAGGCAACAGGTAGTGTGTGGGTGTGGCAGGCAACAGGTAGTGTGGGTGGGTGTGGCAGGCGACAGGTAGTATGGGTTGGTTTGGCAGGCAACAAGTATTGTGGGTGGGTTTGGCAGGCAACAGGTAGTGTGGGTGGGTGTGGCAGGCAACAGGTAGTGTTGGTGGGTGTATCAGGCAACAGGTAGTGTGGGTTGGTTTGGCAGGCAACAAGTATTGTGGGTGGGTGTGGCAGGCAACAGGTAGTGTGGGTGGGTGTGGCAGGCAACAGGTAGTGTTGGTGGGTGTATCAGGCAACAGGTAGTGTGGGTGGGTGTGGCAGGCAACAGGTAGTGTGGGTGGGTGTGGCTGGCAACAGATAGTGTGGGTGTGTGGCAGGCAACAAATAGTGGGTGTGGGTGTGGAAGGCAACAGGTAGTGTGGGTGGGTGTGGCAGGACACAGGTAGTGTGGGTGGGTGTATCAGGCAACAGGTAGTGTGGGAGGGTGTGGCAGGCAACAGGTAGTGTGGGTGGATGTGGCAGGCAACAGGTAGTGTGGGTGGGTGTGACAGGACACAGGTAGTGTGGGCAGGTGTGGCAGGCAACAGGTAGTGTGGGTGGATGTGGCAGGCAACAGTTAGTGTGGGTGGGCGTGGCAGGCAACAGGTTGTGTGGGTGGATGTGGGAGGCAACAGGTAGTGTGGGTGGGTGTGGCAGACAACAGGTAATGTGGGTGGGTGTGGCAGGCAACAGGTTGTGTGGGTGTAGCACGCAACAGGTTGTGTGGGTGGGTGTGGCAGGAAACAGGTAGTGTGGGTGGGTTTGGCAGGCAACAGGTAGTGTGGGTGGGTTTGGCAGGCAACAGGTAGTGTGGGTGGGTTTGGCAGGCAACAGGTAGTGTAGGTAGGTGAGGCAGGCACCAGGTAGTGTGGGTGGGTTTAGCAGGCAACAGGTAGTGTGGGTGGGTTTGGCAGGCAACAGGTAGTGTGGGTGGGTTTGGCAGGCAACAGGTAGTGTGGGTGGGTTTGGCAGGCAACAGGTAGTGTGGGTGGGTTTGGCAGGCAACAGGTAGTGTAGGTAGGTGAGGCAGGCACCAGGTAGTGTGGGTGGGTTTAGCAGGCAACAGGTAGTGTGGGTGGGTTTGGCAGGCAACAGGTAGTGTGGGTGGGTATGGAAGGCAACAGGTAGTGTGGGTGGGTGTGGCAGGCAACAGGTAATTTGGTTGGGTTAGGCAGGCAACAGGTAGTGTAGGTAGGTGTGGCAGGCAACAGGTAGTGTGGGTGGGGGAGGCAGGCAACAGGTAATTTGGGTGGGTGAGGCATGCAACAGGTAGTGTGTGTGGGTGTGGCAGGCAAGAGGTAGTGTGGGTGGGTGTGGCTGGCAACACATAGTGTGGGTGGGTGTGGCAGGCAACAGGTAGTGTGGGTAGGTGAGGCAGGCAACAGGTACTGTTGGTGGGTGTTGCAGGCAACAAGTAGTGTGTGGGTGTGGCAGGCAACAAGTTGTGTGGGTGGGTGTGGCAGGCAACAGGTAGTGTGTGGGTGAGTGTTGCAGGCAACAGGTAGTGTGGATGGGTGTGGCAGGCAACAGGTACTGTTGGTGGGTGTTGCAGGCAACAGGTAGTGCGTGGGTGTGGCAGGCAACAGGTAGTGTGTGGGTGTGGCAGGCAACAGGTAGTGTGTGAGTTGGTGTGGCAGCCAACAGGTAGTGTGTGGGTGAGTCAGGCAACAGGTAGTGAGGGTGGGTGTGGCGGGCAACAGGTAGTGTGGGTGGGTGTTCCAGGCAACAGGAACTGTTGGTGGGTGTGGCGGGCAACAGGTAGTGTGGGTGGGTGTGGCAAGCAACAGGAAGTGATGGTGGGTGTGGCAGGCAACAGATAGTGTGGGTGGGTGTGGCAGGCAACAGGAAGTGTGTGGGTGTGGCAAGCAACAGGTAGTGTGGGTGGGTGTGGCAGGAAACAGGTAGTGTGTGGGTGGTTGTTACAGGCAACAGGTAGTGTGGGTGGGCGTGGCAGGCAACAGGTAGTGTGGGTGGGTGTGGCATACAACAGGTAGTGTGGGTGGGTGTGGCAGGCAACAGGTAGTGTGTGGGCAGGTGTGGCAGGCAACAGGTAATGTGGCTGGGTGTGGCAGACAACAGGTAGTGTGTGGGCAGGTGTGGCAGGCAACAGGTTGTGTGGGTGGATGTGGCAGGCAGTGTGGGTGGATGTGGCAGGCAGTGTGGGTGGGTGTGGCAGGCAACAGGTAGTGTGGGTGTGTGTGACAGGCAACAGGTTGTGTGGGTGGGTGTGGCAGGCAACAGGTAGTGTGGGTGGGTGTGGCAGGCAACAGGTAGTGTGGGTGGGTGTGGCAGGCAACAGGTAGTGTGTGTGGGTGTGGCACGCAACAGGTAGTGTGGGTGGGTGTGGCACGCAACAGGTAGTGTGGGTGGGTGTGGCAGACAACAGGTAGTGTGGGTGGGTGTGGCAGGCAACAGGTAGTGTGTGTGGGTGTGGCACGCAACAGGTAGTGTGGGTGGGTGTGGCAGACAACAGGTAGTGTGGGTGGGTGTGGCAGGCAACAGGTAGTGTGGGTGGGAGTGGCACGCAACAGGTAGTGTGGGTGGGTGTGGCACGCAACAGGTAGTGTGGGTGGGTGTGGCAGACAACAGGTATTGTGGGTGGGTGTGGCAGGCAACAGGTAGTGTGGGTGGGTGTGGCACGCAACAGGTAGTGTGGGTGGGTGTGGCACGCAACAGGTAGTGTGGGTGGGTGTGGCAGACAACAGGTAGTGTGGGTGGGTGTGGCAGGCAACAGGTAGTGTGTGTGGGTGTGGCACGCAACAGGTAGTGTGGGTGGGTGTTGCAGACAACAGGTAGTGTGGGTGGGTGTGGCAGGCAACAGGTAGTGTGGGTGGGTGTGGAAGGCAACAGGTAGTGTAGGTAGGTGAGGCAGGCAACAGGTAGTGTGGGTGGGTTTGGCAGGCAACAGGTAGTGTGGGTGGGTTTGGCAGGCAACAGGTAGTGTGGGTGGGTGTGGCAGACAACAGGTAGTGTGGGTGGGTGTGGCAGGCAACAGGTAGTGTGTGTGGGTGTGGCACGCAACAGGTAGTGTGGGTGGGTGTGGCAGACAACAGGTAGTGTGGGTGGGTGTGGCAGGCAACAGGTAGTGTGGGTGGGTGTGGAAGGCAACAGGTAGTGTAGGTAGGTGAGGCAGCCAACAGGTAGTGTGGGTGGGTTTGGCAGGCAACAGGTAGTGTGGGTGGGTTTGGCAGGCAACAGGTAGTGTGGGTGGGTGTGGAAGGCAACAGGAAATGTGGCTGGGTGTGGTAGGCAACAGGTAGTGTGGGTGGGTGTGGCAGGCAACAGGTAGTGTGGGTGGGTGTGGCACGCAACAGGTTGTGTGGGTGGGTGTGGCAGGCAACAGGTAGTGTGGGTGGGTGTGGCACGCAACAGGTTGTGTGGGTGTGTGTGGAAGGCAACAGGTAGTGTGGGTGGGTTTGGCAGGCAACAGGTAGTGTGGGTGGGTTTGGCAGGCAACAGGTAGTGTGGGTGGGTTTGGCAGGCAACAGGTAGTGTGGGTGGGTTTGGCAGGCAACAGGTAGTGTGGGTGGGTGTGGTAAGAAACAGGTAGTGTGGGTGGGTTTGGCAGGCAACAGGTAGTGTGGGTGGGTTTGGCAGGCAACAGGTAGTGTGGGTGGGTGTGGCAAGCAACAGGTAGTGTGGGTGGGTGTGGCAAGCAACAGGTAGTGTAGGTAGGTGAGGCAGGCAACAGGTAGTGTGGGTGGGTGTGGCAAGCAACAGGTAGTGTAGGTAGGTGAGGCAGGCAACAGGTAGTGTGGGTGGGTTTGGCAGGCAACAGGTAGTGTGGGTGGGTTTGGCAGGCAACAGGTAGTGTAGGTAGGTGAGGCAGGCAACTGGTAGTGTGGGTTGGTTTGGCAGGCAACAGGTAGTGTGGGTGGGTTTGGCAGGCAACAGGTAGTGTGGGTGAGTTTGGCAGGCAACAGGTAGTGTGGGTGCGTTTGGCAGGCAACAGGGATTGTGGGTGGGTTTGGCAGGCAACAGGGAGTGTGGGTGGGTTTGGCACGCAACAGGTAATGATGGTGGGTGTGGCCAGCAACAGGAAGTGTGGTTGGGTGTGGAAAGCAACAGGTAGAGTGGGTGGGTGTTGCAGGCAACAGGTACTGTTGGTGGGTGTCACAGGCAACAGGTAGTGTGGGTGGGTGTGGCATGCAACAGGTACTGTGTGGGTGTGGCAGGCAACAGGTAGTGTGTGGGTGTGGCAGGCAACAGGTAGTGTGGGTGGGTGTGGCAGGAAACAGGTAGTGTGTGGGTGAGGCAGGCAACAGGTAGTGTGGGTGGGTGTCTCAGCCAACAGGTAGTGTGGGTGGGTGAGGCAGGCAACAGGTAGTGTGGGTGGGTGTGGCAGGCAACAAGTAGTGTGGGTGGGTGAGGCAGGCAACAGGAAGTATGTGGGTGAGGCAGGCAACAGGTAGTGTGGGTGGGTGTGGCAGGCAAGAGGTAGTGTGGGTGGGTGTCTCAGCCAACAGATAGTGTGGGTGGGTGTGGCAAGCAACAGGTAGTGTGTGGGTGAGTATGGCAAGCAACAGGTAGTGTGGGTGCGTGTGGCAGGAAACAGGAAGTGTATGGGTGAGGCAGGCAACAGGTAGTGTGGGTGGGTTTGGCAGGCAACAGGTACTGTTGGTGGGTGTGTCGGGCAACAAGTAGTGTGGGTGGGTGTAGCAGGCAACAGGTAGTATAGGTGGGTGTGGCAGGCAACAAGTAGTGAATGAGGGTGTGGCAGGCAACAGGAAGTGTGGGTGGGTGTGGAAAGCAACAGGTAGTGTGGGTGGGTGTGGCAGGCAACAGGAAGTGTGGGTGTGGCAGGCAACAGGTAGTGTGTGGGTGAGTGTGGCTGGCAACAGGTAGTGTGTGGGTGTGGCAGGCAACAGGTAGTGTGGGTGGGTGTGGCAGGCAACAGGTAGTGTGTGGGTGTGGCAGGCAACAGGTAGTGTGTGGGTGTGGCAAGCAACAGGTAGTGTGTGGGTGAGGCAGGCAACAGGTAGTGTGGGTGGGTGTGGCAGGCAACAGGAAGTGTTGGTGGGTGTGGCAGGCAACAGGTAGTGTAGGTGGGTGTGGCAGGCAACAGGTAGTGATGGTGGGTGTGGCAGGCAACAGGTAGTGATGGTAGGTGTGGCAGGCAACAGGTAATGATGGTGGGTGTGGCAAGCAATAGGAAGTGTGGGTGGGTGTGGAAAGCAACAGGTAGTGTGGGTGGGTGTTGCAGGCAATAGGTACTGTTGGTGGGTGTTGCAGGCAACAGGTAGTGATCTTGGGTGTGGCAGGCAACAGGTAGTGATGGTGGGTGTGGCAGGCAACAGGAAGTGTGGTTGGGTGTGGAAAGCAACAGGTAGTGTGGGTGGGTGTGGCAGGAAACAGGTAGTGTGTGGGTGTGGCAGGCAACAGGTAGTGTGTGGGTGTGGCAGGCAACAGGTTGTGTGTGGGTGTGGCAGGCAACAGGTAGTGTGTGGGTGGGTGTGGCAGGCAACAGGTAGTGTGTGTGGGTGTGGCAGGCAACAGGTAGTGTGTGGGTGTGGCAGGCAACAGGTAGTGTGTGGGTGGGTGTGGCAGGCAACAGGTAGTGTGGGTGGGTGTGGCAGGCAACAGGTAGTGTGGGTGGGTGTGGCAGGCAACAGGTTGTGTGGGTGGGTGTGGCAGGCAACAGGTAGTATGTGGGTGGGTGTGGCAGGCAACAGGTAG
>NC_091180.1:17096464-17103964 GCF_040958095.1 Procambarus clarkii | reverse complement strand
GCCCCAATTACTTGAAGCACTGTCAGAGGCTCCGGCAGTTTACCTCAGTCTACAGTGTAGACTTCCTAGGAGTTTACCACAGTTTATCTACAGTGTAGACCGTGTTGGAGTTTACCAGTCTACAGTGTATATAGTGTTGGAGTTTACCACAGTCTACAGTGTAGACTTCCTGAGAGTTTACCACAGTTTATCTACAGTGTAGACCATGTTGCAGTTTAGCACAGTCTACACCGTGATGCAGTTTACCACAGTCTACACCGTGATGCAGTTTACCACAGTCTACAGTGTAGACCATGTTACAGTTTACAATGTAGACCATGTTACAGTTTACCAGTCTACAGTGTAGACCATGCTGCAGTTTACCACAGTCTACAGTGTAGACCGTGCTGCAGTTTACCTCAGGGGCTCGACAAAATAACGCAGCCGCCCTGCTTAAGGCGACGCAAAACAAACAATAAATAAGACTATAATATGTACATAATAAATTGCAATTAACTTTTTAATAGTTGGCTGGGTGGACTTCGCCGGGGCAGAGAGAGAGACATGTTCCGTAGGTGCCTGATCTTATCCCGGGACTTACCACTGCTCGGGCTGGGAATTTCAATTATAATCTGATTATATTATAATTTCAATTTATATTATAATTTCAGGTTTCAATTATAATCTGATAAAGAGGTTTTAGAAACTCTATAATGTCATATAAAGATTATATGAACTCTATAAGTGCTATACAGAGATGTGATAATCTCTATAACACATTTTGTTATATAGAGGAATAATATTCTCTATTATTTTTGTATATAGAGCTTGGAAACTCTTGACGAGCTGTGAAAGTTGGGCTCTTCTTAATGTAATCACCATCAAAGTAATCCACGTTAATCCTTTCCATGTAACCGAAAGCTGATAATCCTCTTACGAGTTCTTAAATGTAATCGAATTTAATGCCTTGTTCGGTTCACTGTGTTATTTAATGCTTGCCTATTTGGGTAGCTTACACCTCAATACACTCTTATTCTGGTAGATAACATCTACATGCAAGTGTATTCGCGTAGAATACACCTCTATACAGGCTTATACTGGTAGATTATACCTATATACACGGGTGTGTATATTTATCGATTTGTATTCAGATAATTATGCTTGCCCCCGGGGGATGAGCTCTGGCTCTTTGGTCCCGCCTCTCAACTGTCAATCAACTGGTGTACAGGTTCCTGAGCCTATTGCGCTCTATAATATCTACATTAAAAACTGTGTATGGAGTCAGCCTCCACCACATCACTGCCTAATACATTCGACCTGTTAACTACTCTGACACTGAAAAAGTTCATTCTAACGTCCCAGTGGCTCATGTGGGTACTCAGTTTCCACCTGTGTCCCCTTGTTCGTGTACCACCCGGGTTAAACAGTTTATCTTTATCTACCCTGTCAATTCCTCTGAGAATTTTGTAGGTAGTGATCATGTCTCTCTTTATTCATCTGTTTTCCATGGTCGTGAGGTGCATCTCACGCAGCCTTTCCTCGTAACTCATGCCTCTTAGTTCTGGGACTAGTCTAGTGGCATACCTCTGAACTTTTTCCAGCTTCGTCTTGTGCTTGACAAGGTACGGGCTCCATGCTGGGGCCGCATACTCCAGGATTGGTCTTACAGATGTGGTATACAAGGTTCTGAATGATTCCTTACACAGGTTCCTGAAGGCTGTTCTGATGTTAGCCAGCCTCGCATATGCCGCTGATGTTATTCTTTTTATGTGGACTTCAGGAGACAGGTTTGGTGTGATATCAGCTTCCTCTGTGTGTGTGTGTGTGTGTGTGTGTGTGTGTGTGTGTGTGTGTGTGTGTGTGTGTGTGTGTGTGTGTGTGTGTGTGTGTGTGTGTGTGTAGGCAAACCAGCATAGTTAAGATCGTGGCTCAAAATGGAGGAAAAGAGGGGGCAGTTATGAGTGAGTGGTGGGGAGGATAGTGGAGGTGGGGAGGATAGTGGAGGTGGGGAGGATAGTGGTGGTGGGGAGGATAGTGGTGGTGGGGAGGATAGTGGTGGTGGGGAGGATAGTGGTGGTGGGGTTGTAGGGAGAGGGGTGACTGAGGAAGTGTCCCTGGATACAAGAGAATGTTAGGGGTGTTGGGGAAGGAGGGTCAGTGAGAGGTGGAGGAACTGAAGATAACAGTTAGGATGAGAGGAAGTGGGTGGAGTCAGAGTAGGAAGAAAGAGGGAGATGTGGGGAAGAGGGAGGGAGGGAAGAGAGGGAGAGGGAGGGAAGGGAGGGAGAGAAAGAGTGAGGAATCAGGAGGAAACTGAGATATTTGGATGGAGTCCAAGTCTCTGGAACGGTTATGACGTCAGTGGCATAGAGGGAGGGAGGGAGGGAGGGCTGCAGAAGATGGAGTCATCTTATTCTCTCTCTCTCTCTCTCTCTCTTATATATATATATATATATATATATATATATATATAGAGAGAGAGAGAGAGAGAGAGAGAGAGAGAGAGAGACAGAGACAGAGACAGAGACAGACAGAGAGAAATCAAAGCAGAGACATGATTTAGGCAAGCAGGAACCACTCAAGCAGAGAAGCAGGAGACAAACACAAAGACAGACAGACAGACAGACGGACAGACAGACAAAGAGACAGAGAGAGAGAGAGAGAGACAGACAGACAGACAGTAACACCCAGCTCGTCGAGAAATACACGGTGACACACGCAACTCAGCTGAATGGGAATGGGGGGAGGGGGAGGGGCTAGTGTTGTAGTTGTGTTGATCAGGTGTGGCTGTGGTGGGGGAGGCTTGTGAAGTGCTTGAGGGTCAAAAACACTTTATAACACACATTGATGTTCTACAACCTAATGACGACACACACTGACACTCAGGACACTCTCATTGTCTCCCTAATATTTGGAACACACAACATAATATCTACCTCCACTGTCTCTTGTGTTGCTGCTGTTGTTGTTGCTACTGTTGTTGTTACTGCTGTTGTTGCTGCTGTTGTTGTTGCTACTGTTGTTGTTACTGCTGTTGTTGCTGCTGTTGTTGTTGCTACTGTTGTTGTTACTGCTGTTGTTGCTGCTGTTGTTGTTGCTACTGTTGTTGTTACTGCTGTTGTTGCTGCTGTTGTTGTTGCTACTGTTGTTGTTACTGCTGTTGTTGCTGCTGTTGTTGTTGCTACTGTTGTTGTTACTGCTGTTGTTGCTGCTGTTGTTGTTGCTACTGTTGTTGTTACTGCTGTTGTTGCTGCTGTTGTTGTTGCTACTGTTGTTGTTACTGCTGTTGTTGCTACTGCTGTTGTTGCTACTGTTGTTGTTACTGCTGTTGTTGCTGCTGTTGTTGTTGCTACTGTTGTTGTTACTGCTGTTGTTGCTGCTGTTGTTGTTGCTACTGTTGTTGTTACTGCTGTTGTTGCTGCTGTTGTTGTTGCTACTGTTGTTGTTACTGCTGTTGTTGCTGCTGTTGTTGTTGCTACTGTTGTTGTTACTGCTGTTGTTGCTGCTGTTGTTGTTGCTACTGTTGTTGTTTCTGCTGTTGTTGCTGCTGTTGTTGTTGCTACTGTTGTTGTTACTGCTGTTGTTGCTGCTGTTGTTGTTGCTACTGTTGTTGTTACTGCTGTTGTTGCTACTGCTGTTGTTGCTACTGTTGTTGTTACTGCTGTTGTTGCTGCTGTTGTTGTTGCTACTGTTGTTGTTACTGCTGTTGTTGCTGCTGTTGTTGTTGCTACTGTTGTTGTTACTGCTGTTGTTACTGCTGTTGTTGTTGCTACTGTTGTTGTTACTGCTGTTGTTGCTGCTGTTGTTGTTGCTACTGTTGTTGTTACTGCTGTTGTTACTGCTGTTGTTGTTGCTACTGTTGTTGTTACTGCTGTTGTTGCTGCTGTTGTTGTTGCTACTGTTGTTGTTACTGCTGTTGTTGCTGCTGTTGTTGTTGCTACTGTTGTTGTTACTGCTGTTGTTACTGCTGTTGTTGTTGCTACTGTTGTTGTTACTGCTGTTGTTGCTGCTGTTGTTGCTGCTACTGTTGTTGTTACTGCTGTTGTTGCTGCTGTTGTTGTTGCTACTGTTGTTGTTACTGCTGTTGTTACTGCTGTTGTTGTTGCTACTGTTGTTGTTACTGCTGTTGTTGCTGCTGTTGTTGTTGCTACTGTTGTTGTTACTGCTGTTGTTGCTGCTGTTGTTGTTGCTACTGTTGTTGTTACTGCTGTTGTTGCTGCTGTTGTTGTTGCTACTGTTGTTGTTGCTACTGTTGTTGTTGCTGCTGTTGTTGTTGCTACTGTTGTTGTTACTGCTGATGTTGCTGCTGTTGTTGTTGCTACTGTTGTTGTTGCTGCTGTTGTTGCTACTGCTGCTGCTACTGTTGTTGTTGTTATAATATAATTTGCAACTCCCCCCTTGCCATTATAATTACTAGTCTCATGTAAGTAATTTTCTCATTGTTAATAATTACCAACAAACTACATTACCACCACCACGTCTCGCCTCAATATATTACCTCAAAAACAATTAGGCCCGCCTCCACAAACCCCATTACAAATAACCACAATAATAATAATAATAATAATAATAATAATAATAATAATAATAATAATAAGAAGAAGAAGAAGAAGAAGAAGAAGAAGAAGAAGAAGAAGAAGAAGAAGAAATATAACATCACAATAAGGTTATGTATCAATGAGAATATGAGTAGGAGTTATGAGGAGAACTCCCGACCATGTGCTGGTGTAGTAGGTCTAGGGCGTGTGCTGGCCAGTACCAAGTGTGAGGGTTCGAATCCTCTTAATGGCTCATATTGATTTTCTCAGTAATAAAGAACAAATGCACAAGGGTCTAGATGAGAGTTGGAACCTATGAGGGAATCCTGGTGAGGACAGCAGCACTTCAGGTGGTAATTCTCTGACCATGTGGTGGTACAGGGGGACTAGAGCGCGTCTGGGAACAACCACAGGTTCGAGCCCTCACTACGGCTCCTCTTGGATTTGTTCATTAGATACATCATGGTGTCTGTGTATAACAATACCAGTATGTGCAGTTTAAGAATGTTATTAAGTCATCAGTGATAGACCTGACGATGAAATATACTCTGTGTATACACACTTAAGAGTATACTTAAGTGTACAGGGGCTGTATACAAGGCTAAGTGTACCTTCTGGCTGGGTAGTAAGCGCATGAGGCAGCCTCAACCACCCTCAACCCCTTAGTTAACGAGGCCTTAACCCCCATCACCGCACCTTACAGCCAGAGACAATAGGGCCTTTGTTACTGTGTCAAGGGAGACGCTCTTATTCTGATAGACCAAATATGCAAATGAGACTGGAATCCCCTCAAGACACAAATAGTTAAATTGATCAGCTCGACTGTTGGTGGGAGGATGGGGCAGGGAAGAGATGATGAGATATGGGGCTTTGAATCACATTGTTACCAGCGTGTATATTATATATATATATATATATATATATATATATATATATCCCAGAACATGTATTGTACTGGGACACTATACATTGTACTGGGACATTATAGCAAAATATTGTACAGGAACATTATACCATATTTTGTACAGGGACATAATTCCATGTATTGTACATTATATCAGGATTATTTAGACCCCTCTCACTTCATTATATCAGTCAGGTGAGTAGTTACAATGTAGCCCCCCCCCCCCTCCTGTCGCTCCAAACTCACCCTTCAGGACCCTCCGCGTAAGGGTCGATATTGCCTCCGACTGTCGACTGAGGTTTAAGACCTTCTAAACGCCATAACCTGGCAATGGCAAAATTTGGTAATGTCGACGGAAGCATATTTCCACTTTGTGTAGGCCACTATGCCATAGTGGGCCTAGTATGGCGACTCGGGGGTTGAGAAGGGTGGGTGCCTGTCCCCGACTATGGCAGGATACGCGATACGGAGGGTAGTTAGATAATGGCCACTATGGTAGGGGGATTATGGCTGGTAGACTATGGCAGGAATGATCTACTAAGTTATGGCTTGTAGACTACGGCAAACTATGGCAGGATGGGAGACTATGGCAGGACGGGAGACTATGGCATACTATGGCAAATTGGGAGAATATGGCATTAAAGTTACTAAATACTAAAGTTATTTGGAAGACGTCATTGTAATTCTTTTCTGCTCTTAACGTCTATGGAAAAGATACAATATATTCATTTGTAACTCCATCTACATATGTGTAGATGTACATATGTTTTCTGCTGCTTGGAACTACTGGGCTGCTTTGTTTAGCCCATGGTTCAGGTGAGCCTGGTGCGGCCTTTCCATATCTAATAAATGAAAGTGTAAATGATAATTTAGTCATTCCTGCTTACTCTCTTGTATGAGTGCTTCATTAAGCTGCACAGCCCCACAATTCCCCTACAGTAGTTCACTCTATTGTCATGTTAGCTTGCTCTCGTGTTATGCCATTGTCTGCTCTCCTTGCAATTTTCTTTTGCTTTTACTTCCGTGATGCTCTTTACTGCCTCCCTATCCGCGTAAAATATATTCTGGCCGGTAACATACTAAATGGTAATTCCCTTCATCCATCAACTGTCCCTTTTCTGCCAGTATATATTTTTGGGGATTGATGTTCATAAATATACCTTTACTCGCCGATTTTTGTCATTTTGAAACCTACCTAGCCTACAGTGATGTTCCATTTCCATTGATATATGTGTTATTTCATATTATTGTACTGTAAACTGGCATTTCTTTGTTGAATTGTAGAAAGTAGGAATAATCCAGGTGTAAGCTACACTTGGGCTGGGAGGAACGACCGGGCACTATTCTGCTACTGAATATTGGACATGTGAATGTAAAATGTTTGCTGGATCGTGTTCTAGGGAATAATCACGCTCCAGTCGTGGCAGTTACGTTTCCATACAAGCGGGTCAATCGCAGGTTAAGAGTCCACTCATATTACAATCTTGAAAATATTTTAAAAAATATAATAAAAGCAACTCACCCCCAGGATCTGCAACATCCTGCCACGAAGCCCACCTGCAGAAAAATAATGAAGGTAATTTGATCACAAAGTTAAGAATAGTTAAAATGTTAGAACCGTGAATACTGTAGGAACGTGAAGTTTAAAGCAATTGAAAACGCAAACAGGAAAATATAGATAGTGAGGAGGGTACACAGCCCACGTACAGTGAGAAGAGAGCACGCCCACTCCTCTAACACAGCCCACGTACAGTGTGAGAAGAGAGCACGCCCACTCCTCTAACACAGCCCACGTACAGTGTGAGAGGAGAGCACGCCCACTCCTCTAACACAACCCACGTACAGTGTGAGAGAAGAGCACGCCCACTCCTCTAACACAGCCCACGTACAGTGTGAGAAGAGAGCACGCCCACTCCTCTAACACAGCCCACGTACAGTGTGAGAAGAGAGCACGCCCACTCCTCTAACACAGCCCACGTACAGTGTGAGAAGAGAGCACGCCCACTCCTCTAACACAGCCCACGTACAGTGTGAGAAGAGAGCACGCCCACTCCTCTAACACAGCCCACGTACAGTGTG
>NC_091180.1:17073964-17093964 GCF_040958095.1 Procambarus clarkii | reverse complement strand
CCACCCACTACCTAGCACCACCCACTACCTACCACCACCCACTCACTACCACCACCCACTCCCTACCACCACCCGCTCACTACCACCACCCACTACCTACCACCACCCGCTCACTACCACCACCCACTCACTACCACCACCCGCTCACTACCACCACCCGCTCCCTACCACCACCCGCTCACTACCACCACCCACTCACTACCACCACCCGCTCACTACCACCACCCACTCACTACCACCACCCGCTCCCTACCACCACCCACTCCCTACCACCACCCACTCACTACCACCACCCGCTCCCTACCACCACCCACTCCCTACCACCACCCACTCACTACCACCACCCGCTCCCTACCACCACCCGCTCACTACCACCACCCACTCACTACCACCACCCGCTCACTACCACCACCCGCTCACTACCACCACCCACTCACTACCACCACCCGCTCCCTACCACCACCCGCTCACTACCACCACCCACTCACTACCACCACCCGCTCCCTACCACCACCCGCTCACTACCACCACCCACTCACTACCACCACCCGCTCCCTACCACCACCCGCTCACTACCACCACCCACTCACTACCACCACCCGCTCACTACCACCACCCGCTCACTACCACCACCCACTCACTACCACCACCCGCTCCCTACCACCACCCGCTCACTACCACCACCCACTCACTACCACCACCCGCTCCCTACCACCACCCGCTCACTACCACCACCCGCTCACTACCACCACCCGCTCACTACCACCACCCACTCACTACCACCACCCGCTCCCTACCACCACCCGCTCACTACCACCACCCACTCACTACCACCACCCGCTCCCTACCACCACCCGCTCACTACCACCACCCGCTCCCTACCACCACCCACTCACTACCACCACTAATCACCAGTGTAAGGTAAGGAAGATGGGTAAAGACTGCAGGAGACCAGACCGAGACAAGTGCACCCCGAGGGAAGGCAGCTACAGGCGTCGCAGGCAGACTACACCATCTGCAAGTGGATACAATTCCTACACCAACACCAGAGCCACACATAAACCGGCCAACATCGGCAGCATATGAGACGCTGACAAACATCAAAAACGTCGTTTATAAACCAAGAACTTCACTCCTTCAAGTCACTGTAAATAACTTTTGTTAGATCAATACTGGAATATGCAGCATCGGCATGGAATCCTTACTTTGTGAAGCAAAAAGTCAAGATGGAAAAATTCCACAGGCTTCCAGCCCGATTGCTGTCAGGGCTAAGAGAGGGTTAAGCTGCGAGAATAGGCTGGTGGAACCAAATCTCACAACCCTAGAGAACAGAAGGAGCAGAGGGAATATGATCACAATATACAAGATACTGAGAGGAAATAGACGAGGTCGACAATGATAACCTCTTCAACCTGAAAGAAAGTAGGACAAGAGGACGCATGTGGAAGCTGGACAGGCAAATGAGCCGAAGGAATCAACCACCACCATTACTACCACCATCACCAACCCCACCAACACCACTACCACCACTACTACCACCACCACCACCACCACCACTACCACCACCACTACGACCACCACCCCCACCAACACAACTACCAACACCCCAACAACCATCACAGCCATCACTACCACCATCACCACTACTACCACCAACACCCCCACCATCACAACCAACACCCCAACAACCATCACCCCCACCACTACCACCATCATCACAACCACTACCACCTAACCACCACTATCAAACCATTCGTCATCCCCGATCATAATTTCCCACCCACCAATATTTCCCCCACCACCCACGCACTACACACCTACCAACGCTCCCCCACCACCCACGCACTACACACCGACCAACGCTCCCCCACCACCCACGCACTACACACCTACCAACGCTCCCCCACCACCCACGCACTACACACCTACCAACGCTCCCCCACCACCCACGCACTACACACCGACCAACGCTCCCCCACCACCCACGCACTACACACCTACCAACGCTCCCCCACCACCCACGCACTACACACCGACCAACGCAACAACAATCAATCTACCAGCACCTATCAACCCCCCACCACCACCACCACCACCCTCACTCCAACAACTCCTCCCCCCCTTTCCCTTACCCCCCCCCCCCTCCATCTTTCCTGATCCAAGGCTTCGTTAAGAAGTAATTATAGATATCTTTATTGTGCCAAGGAGTAAGTCTACTTTTATCTATACTACCTCCTTTAATGTCCAGCGTTAAGGATTTTTAGAGTACAGGGAATACAGAGTTATTTAGGGGAATACAGAGATAGTAAAATACAGCAGAGGTGTATTCCATAATAGACTGTAAGATTGGGTTCACGTGGTTTGGAATTCGACTGCACCTGAAGATGGTTTGTTGAGTGTAATTACCTAAGTGTAGTTACAGGATGAGAGCTACGCTCGTGGTGTCCCGTCTTCCCAGTACTCTTAGTCGTATAACGCTTTGAAACTACTGACAGTTTTGGCCTCCACCATCTTCACGCGCACACAATTGAGGGGGTCTCGTGGCTGAGTGGACAGCGCTCTGGGGTCATAGTCCGAAGGGCCCGGGTTCGATCCCTGGACGAGGGAGAAACAAATATGATACAAATATGAAACAAATACAAATAGAGTTTCTTTCACCTTGATGCCTCTGTTCATCTAGCAGTAAATATGTATCTGCGAGTTAGCCAGCTGCTACGGGCTAATTTGTGGGGATGAAAGGACGATACGTGGGGGATATGTGTGTGTGTGTGTGTGTGTGTGTGTGTGTGTGTGTGTGTGTGTGTGTGTGTGTGTGTGTGTGTGTGTGTGTGTGTGTGTGTGTGTACTCACCTAGTTGTACTCACCTATTTGGGCTTGCGGGGGTTGAGCTCTGGCTCTTTGGTCCCGCCTCTCAACTATCAATCAACTGGTGTACAGGTTTCTGAGCCTATTGGGCTCTATCATATCTACAATTAAAACTGTGTATGGAGTCAGCCTCCACCACATCACTGCCTAATGCATTCCACCTGTTAACTACTCTGACACTGAAAAAGTTCCTTCTAACGCCCCTGTGGCTCATTTGGGTACTCAGTCTCCACCTGTGTCCCCTTGTTCGCGTACCACCCGTTAAAAAGCTTATCCTTATCTACCCTGTCAATTCCTTTGAGAATTTTGTAGGTAGTGAGCATGTCTCCTCTTACTCCACTGTCTTCCAGTGTCGTGAGGTGTATTTCACGCAGCCTTTCCTGGTAACTCATGCCTCTTGGTTCTGGGACTAGCCTTGTAGCATACCTCTGAACTTTTTCCAGCTTCGTCTTGTGTTTGACACGGTAAGGGCTCCATGCTGGGGCCGCAAATTCCAGGATTGGCCTTGGACACCATATGCTGTGTACGAGGTTCTGAATGATTTCTTACACAGGTTCCTGAAGGCTGTTCTGATGTTAGCCAGCCTCGCATATGCTGCAGACGTTATTCTTTTTATGTGGGCTTCAGGAGACAGGTTTGGTGTGATATCAACTCCTAGATCTTTCTCTCTGTTCGTTTCATGAAGTACATCATTTCCCAATCGGTATCCTGTGTCTGGCCTCCTATTTCCATCGCCTAGTTTCATGACCTTGCATTTACTCAGGTTGAACTTTACTAGCCATTTGTTGGACCATTCATTCAGTCTGTCTAGGTCGTCCTGTAGCCTTCTACTATCATCCTCTGTTTTAATCCTCCTCATAATTTTTGCATCATCAGCAAACAATGAGAGGAACGATTCTATACCCTCTGGGAGATCATTTACATATATCAGAAACAGTATGGGTCCAAGGACTGAATCCTGCGGGACTCCACTCGTGACGTCTCGCCAATCTGAGGCCTCACCCCTCACAGTGACTCACTGTCTTCTGTTGCTTAGGTACTCCCTTATCCAATGGAGTACCTTCCCTTTCACTCCAGCCTGCATCTACAGCTTTTTCACTAGCCTCTTGTGTAGTACTGTGTCAAAGGCTTTCTGGCAATCCAAAAATATGGAGTCTGCCCACCCTTCTCTTTCTTGCCTGATTTTTGTTGCCTGGTCGTAGAATTCAATTAATCCTGTGAAGCAAGACCTGCCATCCCTGAACCCATGCTGATGATGTGTTACAAAGTTCTTTCGCTCCAGATGTTCCACTAGCTTTTTTTGCACAATCTTCTCCATCAGCTTGTATGGTATGCAAATTAGGGCCACTGGCCTGTAGTTCAGTGCTTCCTGTCTATCCCCCTTCTTGTATATTGGAACTACATTAGCAGTCTTCGAAATTTTTGGCAATTCCAGTTACCAGTGATTTGTTATATACTATGGAGAGTGACAGGCACAGTGCTTCTGCTCCTTCCTTTAGTATCCATGGGGAGATTCCATCCGGGCCTATAGCCTTTGTCATATCCAACTCAAGCAAGAGCTTCCTTACTTCCCCACTGGTAATCTCAAACTCTTCTACTGGTTCCTGGTTAACTATTCCCTCTCTTATCTTTGGTACTTCCCCTTGCTCTAATGTGAAGACCTCCTGGAATTTTTTATTCGGTTCCTCGCACACTTCCTTGTCATTTGTAGTGAATCTGTCGGCCCCTATCCTTATATTCATTACCTGTTCCTTCACTGTTGTTTTTCTCCTGATGATGATGATGATGATGATGTATGTGTGTACTCACCTAGTTGTGTCTGCAGGATCGAGCATTAACTCTTGGATCCCGCTTTTCGAGCATCGGTTGTTTACAACAATGACTCCTGTCCCATTTCCCTATCATACCTAGTTTTAAAATTATGAATAGTATTTGCTTCCACAACCTGTTCCTTAAGTGCATTCCATTTTTCCACTACTCTCACGCTAAAAGAAAACTTCCTAACATCTCTGTGACTCATCTGAGTTTCCAGCTTCCACCCATGTCCGCTCGTTCTGTTACTATTCCGTGTGAACATTTCGTCTATGTCCACTCTGTCAATCCCTCTGAGTATCTTATACGTTCCTATCATGTCCCCCCCTCTCCCTTCTTCTTTCTAGTGTCGTAAGGCACAGTTCCTTTAGGCGCTCCTCCTGTGTGTGTGTGTGTGTACTCACCTATTTGTACTCACCTATTTGTGCTTGCGGGGGTTGAGCTTTGGCTCTTTGGTCCCGCCTCTCAACTGTCAATCAACTGGTGTACAGATTCCTGAGCCTACTGGGCTCTATCATATCTACATTTAAAACTGTGTATGGAGTCAGCCTCCAGCACATCACTGCCTAATGCATTCCATCCGTTAACTACTCTGACACTGAAAAAGTTCCTTCTAACGTCTCTGTGGCTCATGTGAGTACTCAGTTTCCACCTGTGTCCCCTTGTTCGCGTCCCACCAGTGTTGAATAGTTTATCCTTGTTTACCCGGTCGATTCCTCTGAGGATTTTGTAGGTTGTGATCATGTCTCCCCTTACTCTTCTGTCTTCCAGTGTCGTAAGGTGCATTTCCCGCAGCCTTTCCTCGTAACTCATGCCTCTTAGTTTTGGGACTAGTCTAGTGGCATACCTTTGGACTTTTTCCAGCTTCGTCTTGTGCTTGACAAGGTACGGGCTCCATGCTGGGGCCGCATACTCCAGGATTGGTCTTACATATGTGGTGTACAAGATTCTGAATGATTCCTTACACAGGTTCCTGAACGCTGTTCTGATGTTAGCCAGCCTCGCATATGCCGCAGACGTTATTCTTTTTATGTGGGCTTCAGGAGACAGGTTTGGTGTGATATCAACTCCTAGATCTTTCTCTCTGTTCGTTTCATTAAGTACTTCATCTCCTATTCTGTATCCTGTGTTTGGCCTCCTATTTCCACCACCTAGTTTCATTACTTTGCATTTACTCGGGTTGAACTTCAACAGCCATTTGTTGGACCATTCACTCAGTCTGTCTAGGTCATCTTGTAGCCTCCTACTATCGTCCTCAGTTTCAATCCTCCTCATAATTTTTGCATCATCGGCAAACATTGAGAGAAACGATTCTATACCCTCTGGAAGATCATTTACATATATCAGAAACAGTATAGGTCCAAGGACTGACCCCTGCGGTACTCCACTCGTAACGTCTCGCCAATCTGAGACCTCACCCCTCACACTGACTCGTTGTCTCCTGTTACTTAGGTACTCCTGTATCCAACGGAGTACCTTCCCTTTCACTCCAGCCTGCATCTCCAGTTTTTTCACTAGCCTCTTGTGTGGCACTGTGTCAAAGGCTTTCTGACAATCCAAAAATATGCAGTCTGCCCACCCTTCTCTTTCTTGCCTTATTTTTGTTGTCTGGTCGTAGAATTCAAGTAACCCTGTGAGGCAGGACCTGCCATCCCTGAATCCATGTTGATGCTGTGTTACAAAGTTCTTTCGCTCCAGATGTTCCACTAGCTTTCTTCGCACAATCTTCTCCATCAACTTGCATGGTATGCAGGTTAGGGACACTGGTCTGTAATTCAGTGCCTCCTGTCTATCCCCTTTCTTGTATATCGGGACTACGTTAGCTGCTTTCCAAATTTCTGGCAGTTCCCCTGTTGCCAGTGATTTGTTATACACCATGGAGAGCGGGAGGCACAGTTCTTCTGCTCCTTCCTTTAGTATCCAAGGGGAGATTCCATGTGGACCTATAGCCTTTGTCACATCCAATTCTAGTAAACACTTCCTTACTTCCCCGCTGGTAATCTCAAACTCTTCCAGTGGTTCTTGGTTAGCTATTCCCTCTCTTATCTCTGGGATTTCTCTTTGCTCTAAGGTGAAGACCTCCTGGAATTTTTTATTCAGTTCCTCACACACTTCCTTGTCGTTTGTAGTGAATCCTTCTGCCCCTAACCTTAATTTCATAACCTGTTCCTTTACTGTTGTTTTTCTCCTGATGTGGCTATGCAGCAATTTAGGCTGAGTCTTTGCCTTGCTTGCGATGTCATTTTCGTATTGTCTTTCTGCCTCTCTTCTCATCCTAACATATTCATTCCTGGCATTCTGGTATCTTTCTCTGCTCTCCAGTGTCCTGTTATTCCTATAGTTTCTCCATGCCCTTTTACTTTGCTGCTTAGCTAGCCTACATCTCTGATTAAACCATGGGTTTCTCATCTTCATTTCACTGTTTTCACTGTGTGTGTGTGTGTGTGTGTGTGTGTGTGTGTGTGTGTGTGTGTGTGTGTGTGTGTGTGTGTGTGTGTGTGTGTGTGTGTGTGTGTGTTTGTGTGTAAGTGTGTATGTGTGTGTGTGTGTGTGTGTGTGTGTGTGTGTACTCACCTATATACTCACCTATATGTGCTTGCAGGATCGAGCATTGACTCTTGGATCCCGCCTTTCGAGCATCGGTTGTTTACAGCAATGACTCCTGTCCCATTTCCCTATCATACCTGGTTTTAAAATTATGAATAGTATTTGCTTCCACAACCTGTTCCTGAAGTGCATTCCATTTCCCCACTACTCTCACGCTAAAAGAAAACTTCCTAACATCTCTGTGACTCATCTGAGTTTCAAGCTTCCATCCATGTCCTCTCGTTCTGTTACTATTCCGTGTGAACATTTCGTCTATGTCCACTCTGTCAATTCCTCTGAGTATCTTATACGTTCCTATCATGTCCCCCCTCTCCCTTCTTCTTTCTAGTGTCGTAAGGCACAGTTCCCTCAGGCGCTCTTCATACCCCATCCCTCGTAGCTCTGGGACGAGTCTCGTTGCAAACCTCTGAACCTTTTCCAGTTTCATTATATGCTTCTTCAGATGGGGACTCCATGATGAGGCGGCATACTCTAAGACTGGCCTTACGTAGGCAGTGTAAAGCGCCCTAAATGCCTCCTTACTTAGGTTTCTGAATGATGTTCTAACTTTTGCCAGTGTAGAGTACGCTGCTGTCGTTATCCTATTAATATGTGCCTCAGGAGATAGATTAGGTGTTACGTCCACCCCCAGGTCTCTTTCACGCGTCGTTACAGGTAGGCTGTTCCCCTTCATTGTGTACTGTCCCTTTGGTCTCCTATCTCCTAGTCCCATTTCCATAACTTTACATTTGCTCGTGTTGAATTCTAGTAGCCATTTCTCTGACCATCTCTGCAATCTGTTCAGGTCCTCTTGGAGGATCCTGCAATCCTCATCTGTCACAACTCTTCTCATCAACTTTGCATCATCCGCAAACATCGACATGTAGGACTCTACGCCTGTAAACATGTCGTTAACATATACAAGAAATAGAATTGGTCCCAGCACCGATCCTTGTGGTACTCCACTTGTTACTGTTCGCCAGTCCGACTTCTCGCCCCTTACCGTAACTCTTTGGCTCCTTCCTGTTAGGTAGTTCCTTATCCATTCTAGGACCTTTCCCCCCACCCCCGCCTGCCTCTCGAGCTTGAACAGCAGTCTCATGTGCGGTACTGTATCAAAGGCTTTTTGGCAGTCCAGAAATATGCAGTCTGCCCAACCATCTCTGTCCTGTCTTATCCTCGTTATTTTATCATAGAATTCCAGAAGGTTTGTTAGGCACGATTTCCCTGTCCAGAACCCATGTTGATGTTTGTTCACAAACCTAATGTTCTCCAGGTGTGCAACCAGTCGTAGCCTAATTATTCTTTCCAGTATTTTACAGGGGATGCTTGTCAGTGATACAGGTCTGTAGTTAAGTGCCTCCTCCCTATCTCCTTTCTTGAAGATCGGCACGACATTTGCCTTCTTCCAGCAACTGGGCAATTCTCCTGACATAAGTGACTCATTAAAGATCATTGCCAGAGGCACGCTGAGGGCCTGTGCTGCTTCTTTTAGTATCCACGGTGATACTTTGTCTGGTCCAACTGCTTTAGTTGCATCTAGAGTTGTCAACTGTTTCATTACCTCCTCTGCTGTCACCTCTATATCTGATAGTCTTTCATCTAGGGTAACCCCTTCCAACAATGGGAGCTGCTCAGGCTCGGTAGTGAACACTCCATGGAAACTGGCATTCAGTGCCTCGCAGATTTCCTTGTCACTTTCAGTATATGCCCCCTCTGTCTTCCTTAGTCTTGTCACTTGGTCGTTCACCGACATTTTTCTTCTTATATGACTGTGTAGTAACTTAGGTTGTTTTTTCGCTTTGATTGCAATATCGTTCTCATAGTCCCTTTCCGATGTTCGTCTTATGTTAATGTAATCGTTCCTAGCTCTGTTGTATCTGCTTCTGTTGTCCTCTGTTCTTTGTCTTCTGTACTTCCTCCACTCCCGTCTGCTGGCCATTTTTGCTTCCTGACACTGTCTATTAAACCATGGGTTATTATATTCCTTCTTATTTTTTCCCTTTACCGTTGGTATAAATCTCTCTTCGGCCTCCTGGCATTTCTGTATGACTAGGTCCATCATATCTTGGACTGTTTTTCCTCTAATTTCTTCCTCCCACTGCACTTCACCCAGATAGTCCCTTATCCTCATATAGTCCCCTTTCCTGTAGTCAGCTCTCCTTTCCCAGATCTCTTGTCCCATGGTCATAATTTTGAATTCCATCATGTAGTCAAAGACTAGGACACAATGGTCACTGGCCCCTAGAGGTATTTCATGCTCTAAATTCTCGATATCTTCTACGTTCTGGGTGAAAATCAGGTCTAATAGGCTCGGTGCATCTCCTCCTCTTTCCCTTGTGTCTTCCTTCACATGTTGTGTCAGGAAATTCCTGTCTATAACATCTACTAATTTTGCTCCCCACGTTTCATCCCCTCCATGGGGATTCCTTGATTCCCAATTTATCTCTCCATGATTTAGGTCCCCCATGATCAGCAGCTTCGCTCTCATTCTGTGGGCTAGTGTTGCTGCCTTCTGCAGTTCATCAATACATGCTTTGTTGTTGTCATCATACTCCTGCCTGGGTCTTCTACTGTTTGGTGGGGGATTGTAGATTACCAAGATCACAATCTTCCTCCCATCTACTGTCAGAGTTCCATGTATGAAGCTTGTGCACTCATTGGTAACTCGATTTCCCAGGTCTTCAAACTTCCATTTCCGCTTTATTAGGAGTGCTACTCCCCCTCCCTGTCTCTGTGTCCTCTCTTTTCGTATCACCTGGTACCCTTCAGGAAAGATAGCATCTGAGATCATGTCATTAATTTTAGTTTCCACAATTGCAACTATGTCAGGATCTGCTTCACTCACTCTTTCTTTTATCTCTTCTGCTTTATTAGATACCCCATCAGCATTGGTGTACCAAACCTTGAGATTCTTCATGGAAACTCTTGTACCAGAGTTCTCCCTTTCTCTGGGGGTCTGGGGGGATCTGGGGGATGTCTGGGGGGTGACTGGGGGCAGAGGGGATCTGGGGGATGACTGGGGGCGGGGAGGGTCCGGGGGATGTCCGGGGGGATCCAGGGGGTGTCTGGGGGGGTCCGGGGGGTGTATGGGGGGTGAAAGAGTTCAGGAGGGGTGCTTGGGGGGCTACTGGGGGCTGGGCTTCTAGGAAGGTAGGTAGGAGGGTCTGGGGTAGGGCCTGGGTAGGTAGGTCTGGAGTAGGAAGGGCATACTGGGTCTGTGTGTGTGTGTGTGTGTGTGTGTGTGTGTGTGTGTGTGTGTGTGTGTGTGTGTGTGTGTGTGTGTGTGCACGCGTGCGTTAGAAATATGTAATATATATAATTTAGAAAAATAAATAGGTTAGAAAGGCGGGGTTTAAGAGCTAATAGCTTGATTCTGCTGGCACAAATAGTAAATACACACACACACAGGAGGCAGGAGTGTTATGAGTGGAGGCAGGAGTGTTATGAGTGGAGGCAGGAGTGTTATGAGTGGAGGCAGGAGTGTTATGAGTGGAGGCAGGAGTGTTATGAGTGGAGGCAGGAGTGTTATGAGTGGAGGCAGGAGTGTTATGAGTGGAGGCAGGAGTGTTATGAGTGGAGGCAGGAGTGTTATGAGTGGAGGCAGGAGTACATGGAGGAGGACAATAAGGAAGCAGAGGGTCAGAGAGAGAGAGAGGGGGACCGGAAGACCTCAATAAGTACAACACTCTGGGGTCTGTATCACAACATTTACCTTCTTATGTACATTAATTATACAAAACAAAAATAGATTCGTTCATGTGTACATTCCAAGTCTGACAGAACTTGTAGTTGAGATACGTTTTGAGCTCATCATGGTCCAGTCGGGAGTGCTTCAGTCGGGAGTGCTTCAGTCGGGAGTGCATGCGTCTGGGGATGCCATGGATGCGGGTTCGAAACCATTGCATGACCTTAATATTAGCTCATAAATACATAACGTTCCTGTGGTTTCACTGTGTATTTGGTGGCAAGAGATCAGACAAACTGTGACTGAACGCAAGAGAATAGACACGAACGAATGGCTGCTGGAGATCAACCCTGAAATATGCAAAGAACTGACATAAGGAACGACAGGATATCACCAGCCGACGGAAGGGAAATTTCCTGTCTCAGAGGAGAAAATCCCTTGGGTCAATATAACCCCAAACACAACGACGGATTCACATCTGTAGAACCGCATCTGCAATATCAATAATGCAACATACGTCAGACTTACCCACAAGTATGCAACTCCCATGTGGGACTTTGTAGACGTATCTAATCAAATTGAAGAAAGTGAGGAAATATGCAACAAGACTAATCCAGAAATGGAGAGGAATTAGTGAATCAATACGCTGAGTGTGTTAAAGAGAGATATATGTAGTAGATGTGATAGACGAAAATAGGTACGGAGATTGAACATTGACAACTGACGGCCAGAGAGCTGGGATTCAAGAGCCAACGCTCGATCATGCAAACACAAATAGGTGAGTACACACACACACACACACACACACACACACACACATACACACACACACACACACACACACACATACACACACACACACACACACAAACGCAGGTGTATATTTTTTTACCGTAGCACCACTATAAATAACTGACCCCCCCCCCATCTCCGCCCCCACCCTCACCTTCCCTTAATCAATACAGTCATTTCTCTCTCTTGATGCTAATGCTCTTCACAGCTATACCACGTTTATCCTGGTACGTCTCTCTCTCTCTCTCTCTCTCTCTCTCTCTCTCTCTCTCTCTCTCTCTCTCTCTCTCTCTCTCTCTCTCTTCTCTCTTCTCTCTTCTCTCTTCTCTCTTCTCTCTTCTCTCTTCTCTCTCTTCTCTCTCTTCTCTCTCTTCTCTCTTCTCTCTCCCCTCTCTCTCTCTCTTCCCTCTCACTCTCTCTTTCTCGTTCTTCACTCTCTCTCTCTCTCTCTCTCTCTCTCTCTCTCTCTCTTCCCTCTCACTCTCTCTCTCTTCACTCTCACTTCCGTCTCTCTCCTTCTCTCTCCCTCTCCCTCTGTTTCTTTCTGTCTCTATATTTATTTCTCTGTCTCTGTTTCTCTCTATCTCTCTAAGAACTGTTATCCTACATCAATTCACCTGAAACCTGACCACAGAAACATATATTATATGTTACTGTGTGACCAATACCCAACAAATACACATTTCACGCTAAGACTCAGCTTGGGGACAGGGTGAGGCAGGAGCCAACTGTGTACTCACCTAATTGTGCTTGCGGGGGTTGAGCTTTGGCTCTTTGGTCCCGCCTCTGTGTGCTCAAGCTTTTATGTGGTCAGTTGACTTGGTGTCTCATGTATCTACATGTTGTGACAACAATTCATTCCAGGAATGAATGATCGCTGATGGAGTGAAGTTGTCGAGAAAGGCACAGCCATTTCTGGTTGACTGCTGAGCGCCTTATGTTGTGATGACCAACGTCTTCAGGTAGTCCACGAAGTTGGGACAGGTCAGGAATGTTGAGAACAACTCATGCCTTGTACATAGCAGCAAGTTCGCCGATATCCCTGTGGTGTTGAAGACCAGAGGTGAATCTTCTCAAGAGAGCGGTGCATACTCATGATGGAAGCGAACGTGAGCCTCATATAAGGTTTTGCCACCTCTGCTGTCCAGAAGGAATGAGATCGCTGTAAGTTCCATGGCTACCTGGCTTGCCAGGTTAGGCATTTGAATTTTCATATATGCATTGTACCTGGATGAGGTTCTAGGCGTTCTTTTATTCCCCAAACCCGACCCGGAGCCAGGCTTGACTTGTAAGAGCTTGATCCACCAGGCTGTTGCTTGGAGCGGCCCCGCAGGCCCACATGTCTACTACAGCCTGGTTGGTCCGACACTTCCTGCAGGAAAGTGTCCAGTTTTTTTCTTGAAGATTTCCACTTTTGTTCCGGCAATATTATGGTCACTTGCATCTTGGAAGAGAAATGGTTTGCCAGAATGTCAGCCTTTTCCTGGTTGTTGGTTGCAACAGTCCCAACCTTGTGGTTTAGTGGTGGAGTTGTGTCTGCAGGTGAATATTTAGTTATGTATATATACAAGAAGGTACATTGGGTTTGTGAGGATACATAGCATGGTGTTAACATTCTTGTAAAGCCACTAGTACGCGCAGCGTTTCGGGCAGAGTATCCCTCATGTTCCGTATAGTGATCCCATATCCTGATCCCATATCCCTCAGATTCTTTTACGAACAACCACCAGACTTAGGATCCAACTCTTCCTGATGCAAGTTTTCTTTTTGTTTCTGATTCCCATCTGGAGACAGCCCACTTTTGAACTTCTTTCATTTGACGACACTCTTCCTTATGACTGCTCCTGTTGTAAGCGGAAGGATACCATTTATATCTCATTCGGGGTCTTGCTTTTGGCTTCAACCCGTCGTCGATAGCCAAAGATAACAAGCCTGGGTGGTCAGAGGGCTTGATCACCAGCTGCGGATGAGGAATGTACTTTTATTGAAGGTCCAGTATGTGACTAGTAAAGGTATTTGTCTGGGTGCTTACATCACCCTGGACCGAGACATTCCATTCCCTTGCTCCCAGCTCTGCGCGCTACAAAAATCAGCAGAGCAAGAATCAATTCAGATTGTCTGAATTGATTCTTGGCCCCGATCTATCGGGATACCTCATGTAGTGAAGACAGTCTGATTGACTGGTGAGCTAACATATCCCAGGGATATACAATGGACTATACTTGCAGGTCAGTTAGTTACAACAGTATCAAGGGAAGAACTTGAGATGTGAGTTAGGAACGTCACACAATTTTCCAGATCGAATACTGGTAAGAAGTCGCCTGAATCCCTCTGTGTGAGATGCTGGTTGAGGCGGTCATCAGTTATAACGTTGTGAGAGTTATGTTGCATTAGTATGGAGTCAAGATTATCACTCAGGAACTTGTCTTGAGAAGCACTCTGCCATTAACGTCTGTATCTTGTTCACATGAGTATCGATGTTTTGGAATTTATGCATAAATAGAAAAATGTAAATTCTTAGTGAAGAGAGATAACAACGTCAGTGGCTTGGGCATGTACCGATTTGGTGAAGCAAAAGGTAAAGCGTCTCACGACGTATCCAAGAGAGACCGCCGGCAATCTTAGCCAAGTTCTCAGAGTGCTGTTATCCAAAATTGGATGCAAGACAAGAGGAATATGAGGAGGGTGAGTGTTTACCAAACTGTGTGACAGGTCACCAACATTAATAATGAAGCCTTTGGTGCTGGCGGACACCATGCTGGTGGATTGGTTCCTCGTGTCTGCTCCTTGTTTACTGTGTATGGAGGCTGCTCTGGTGGCTGCGACACTATCCGGTCACAATCGACTTGAGAATGGTCCAGGACGGACCGAAACGTCGTCGTCCCTTCACCTTCTAGTGTGTGGTCTGGTCAACTATCGTGCCATCACCTTTTGTCCTCTTTCCTTCTCTCTCTCTCTCTCTCTCTCTCTCTCTCTCTCTCTCTCTCTCTCTCTCTCTCTCTCTCTGTCTCTCTCTCTCTCTCTCTCTCTCTCTCTCTCTCTCTCTCTCTCTCTCTCTCCACCCCACTCCATCTCCTCGTTATTGCTTATCTCCCACTTAGGTTATCAGTGCTCTAAGGTTCCATTCCTTGAGGAGGAGAGGGAGGTTAAGGAGAAATTCTCAGCCCTGGAGCTATTTATGTGCGGTTCTGAACTAAAGTAAACTGCGTTTATGTACACTGACAAGTGTGGTACACTTCGTGGTGTACATAACCCTCTACCGTTTGGTCTGGTGTAAAGTTTAAGGTCTATTAACCTCAGAATGTTTATTATGTGTATTAAAGCCACCCTTTGCTTACTGCCCAACCAGCACAAAATACTTTAGTCCTGAACAAAGTCCAGGACTATATTAAACTTTCCGTGTATACACCAGGAAGCAGGTCACTCACTGGACGGTTACCAAGGCAGCAGCCTCAGCTTACTCACCGTGCATGAAGAATACTTTCCCAGCTTACTCATAGTGTATGAAGAATACTTTCACAACTTACTCACCGTGCATGAAGAATACTTTCACCCCGATCATATTCAAGGAGCACAACAAACTCACAGTGAATATACAGAGAGTAGCAGGGATATGCACACTTTTCGGCGTGTATATCCATGCCTTTGTATATATATATATATACACACCGACCCAAACCCAACTATAAAAACATATTCTCATTTATCTCATTATATGAGCTTCGTATAATGTAATTATTCTGATTCGGAAAACTCTAGATTAATCTTCATTATAATTATATTTCAAATGCTTACTAAACCTAGACCAAAAAAGTGTCTTGAATAATAATTAAGGTACAAAATATAATTGTTTAAAGTGTCTCAAGTATAATTAGTTGACCCAGCATCTAAACCTCTCTACCCCACAAATTTTGTTCTCTAACACATTTTGAAATTGAATACGTAAGCCTGTTACATACATTAATGACATTAATTAACCATTTTTTAGTGTTATTTCAAAATAAATAGTTTGACAAACGAATATATAAATATTTTTTTATTGCATAATGAAATTATACATATTGACTACAATACATTGGATTATAGAGATAACAAATAATAATTACTGATGACATGAAGGTGAAACTCAACAAGAATTGTAATAATTGTTGTGTGATAAGGGTTATGGGGTCATGGTGGTGTTGGTCAAGCAGGTGTTGGTCAAGCAGGTGTTGGTCATGCAGGTGTTGGTCATGCAGGTGTTGGTCGAGCAGGTGTTGGTCAAGCAGGTGTTGGTCAAGCAGGTGTTGGTCAAGCAGGTGTTGGTCAAGCAGGTGTTGGTCATGCAGGTGTTGGTCATGCAGGTGTTGGTCAAGCAGGTGTTGGTCATGCAGGTGTTGGTCAAGCAGGTGTTGGTCAAGCAGGTGTTGGTCAAGCAGGTGTTGGTCAAGCAGGTGTTGGTCAAGCAGGTGTTGGTCGAGCAGGTGTTGGTCAAGCAGGTGTTGGTCAAGCAGGTGTTGGTCAAGCAGGTGTTGGTCAAGCAGGTGTTGGTCAAGCAGGTGTTGGTCATGCAGGTGTTGGTTAAGCAGGTGTTGGTCAAGCAGGTGTTGGTCATGCAGGTGTTGGTCAAGCAGGTGTTGGTCAAGCAGGTGTTGGTCATGCAGGTGTTGGTCAAGCAGGTGTTGGTCATGCAGGTGTTGGTCAAGCAGGTGTTGGTCAAGCAGGTGTTGGTCAAGCAGGTGTTGGTCAAGCAGGTGTTGGTCAAGCAGGTGTTGGTCGAGCAGGTGTTGGTCGAGCAGGTGTTGGTCGAGCAGGTGTTGGTCGAGCAGGTGTTGGTCAAGCAAGGATTGAGTAGTGCAGATCTTGATTATACTGTTGAAGTCCAACCTAATAAAAGTCCCATCGCTTGTGTCCCACAGCTTTGGGCCCCACAGGTTAAGTCCCACAGCTTTGGGGCCCACAGGCGAAGTCCCACAGCTTTGGGGCCCACAGGCGAAGTCCCACAGCTTTGGGGCCCACAGGCGAAGTCCCACAGCTTTGGGGCCCACAGGTTAAGTCCCACAGCTTTGGGGCCCACAGGCGAAGTCCCACAGCTTTGGGGCCCACAGGCGAAGTCCCACAGCTTTGGGGCCCACAGGTGAAGTCCCACAACCGGACCCCCCTCCACAGAGCATTGATGCTAAGGGGAACCACCCACCATTGATGACAGTATACATAATGACGTTTATAACGGAGTTCACCAAATGTATTGATATCAGAATGAATGGTAATGGGTTCCAACACAATGTATATAACTGAAACCCATACAAATGTTCACAATTAGGATTGATAAGAGAATTCCACAGTCGGTTGATACTAAAGGTCTTTACACTGTTAATAATATGGGTCTTTAAACTGTTGATAACAGGGATCTATAAGTCCTGAAAAATAGGGGTTTATCTGTTGATAATATGGTTTTTAAACCCATAATAATAATAGGGGTTTATAAACCGTTGATAATTGGGTCTATAAACCGTTAATACTAGGGTCATTTAACTGTTGATAATAGGGGTCTTTAAACCATTAGCACAGGGGTAGGGAAATATTGATGACAGGGTTATACATGGTATTGATGATAGAGACTACCAGTATTAACATGTTAATACCTTACTCAAGACTTTTGCCACACACAAGGGGACACACGTGGAAACTCAGTACCCAGATGAGCCACAGAGACGTTAGAAAGAATTTTTTCAGTGTCAAAGTAGTTAATAAATGGAATGCATTAGGCAGAGATGTGGTGGAGGCTGACTCCATACACAGTTTCAAATGTAGATATGATAGAGCCCAGTAGGCTCAGGAACCTGTACACCAGTTGATTGACAGTTGAGAGGCGGGACCAAAGAGCCAGAGCTCAACCCCCGCAAACACAACTAGGTGAGTACAACTAGGTGAGTACACAACACCAGCAACAACTACAACAACAACAATAACAACAATAACAACAAGAGAGGCGGATAAGCACAGGTGAATTCTGTTCAGCTCTCGGACGCAGGTTCGAATCCTCGTCACGGCCCTTGTGGATTTGTTTATCCCAAGCTGATATTTATATTCCCCTTACTGTTGCCCAAGTTCCCTACTCTTGCCCCAGTCCCTCTATTTGTTTACCTTGTTGGGTATAGTTAAGAGTCTCCTCTGAAAAAGAATAAGAGACAGACTAAGAATGTTTCATCCTGTAAAGCATTGTCCTGTTCTTTTATTTGGCCACAATACCTTATCCACTCCGATTTATATAATTATGTTGGGGAGTCGAGCCAAGGCTCCTCCTCCTCCTCTTACCTACTTACCTACACACTTACCCCACGTTTACTTACCCAAGTATTACCTTACCTATTGTTTACCTCGTTAGCTAATCGTTCCTTGTTGACGCTTCCCAGTGCGTCACTGGTGACTGACTCTCACACTGACTCTCTCACAATGGCTCGCTCTCTCTCTCTCTCTCTCTCTCTCTCTCTCTCTCTCTCTCTCTCTCTCTCTCTCTCTCTCTCTCTCTCTCTCTCTCTCTCTCTCTCAAGACTGTCACGAGGGAGGGGCAAGACTGTCACGAGGGAGGGGCAAGACTGTCATAAGAGAGGATGCCTCCCCCACCGCCTGGAGACGCCTATGACAGGAGCGTGGCACAATATGCCACGCTCCTGTCATGGGCGCTCCTGTCATGGGTGCTCCTGTCATGGGCGCTCCTGTCATGGGTGCTCCTGTCATGGGCGCTCCTGTCATGGGTGCTCCTGTCATGGGTGCTCCTGTCATGGGTGCTCCTGTCATGGGCGCTCCTGTCATGGGCGCTCCTGTCATGGGCGCTCCTGTCATGGGCGCTCCTGTCATGGGCGCTCCTGTCCTTTCTATATTTAGCTTGGCCCAGTTGAATCGTGATGGCTCGACAGTCCGGCTTGCTTAGCACTTTAAATTACGGCCAGTTTGTGTGTGTGTGTGTGTGTGTGTGTGTGTGTGTGTGTGTGTGTGTGTGTGTGTGTGTGTGTGTGTGTGTGTGTGTGTGTGTGTGTGGTGTGTGTGTGTGTGTGTGTGTGAGTGTGTGTGTGTGTGTGTGTGTGTGTGTGTGTGTGTGTGTGTGTGTGTGTGTGTGTGTGTGTGTGTGTGTGTGTGTGTGTGTACCAAAGAGAGTTTACAGAGCCAGGCTTCAGCTCTTGAGCCTCAGCATTCCGTGTATGGTTCACATGTGAGTGCATTCTTCCAACGTCAGGTCGCTGGCATTTCTTAGTGGTTATCCTAAGAGTCTGATAATTCCTCTCACTAACGGGAAAGCGAGTTGGATAACAAGTGAATTAGCTCGTTACCTGGCAGCCTCTCTAACTGGTGACTGAATCCGTTGTCTGATATCCTGATCTCACCAATAGGTGAATGACCTGGTCACGTCTGCATGGGAGCGCTATGCATATGAGAGATAACGTTAGCACGTTATCAAACTCGCTGTCTGTTAGAACTCGTTAGCAGGCTAGCAATCTTGTTATCCTGTTGTCATAACACGCTAGCAGGCAAGCAAAATCGTTATCTATCTGTTATAACACGCTAGCAGGTAGTAAGCTTGTTATCTAGCAGTTATAACACGTTAGCAGGCTAGCAAACTCGTTATCTAGTTGTTATGATTCACTAACAAGATCCTTATCCGTACATCTGACCTCGTTAACAAGGGAGAAAACTCGTTATTTTCTGTACCTTGTCTTGCACGCTCACAGGTGAATGAGCTCACAGGTGAGTGAGCTCACAGGTGAGTGAGCTCACAGGTGAATGAGCTCACAGGTGAATGAGCTCACAGGTGAGTGAGCTCACAGGTGAGTGAGCTCACAGGTGAGTGAGCTCACAGGTGAGTGAGCTCACAGGTGAGTGAGCTCACAGGTGAGTGAGCTCACAGGTGAGTGAGCTCACAGGTGAGTGAGCTCACAGGTGAGTGAGCTCACAGGTGAGTGAGCTCACAGGTGAGTGAGCTCACAGGTGAGCGAGCTCACAGGTGAGTGAGCTCACAGGTGAGCGAGCTCACAGGTGAGTGAGCTCACAGGTGAGTGAGCTCATAGGTGAGCGAGCTCACAGGTGAGTGAGCTCACAGGTGAACGAGCTCACAGGTGAGCTCCGTCTCTGATGAGTTAAGCTTGTAAGCAGACGAGTTCGTTCGTTGATCGATGGCTTTTTCTTACAGCTGAGAAAGTTTTGTTTAAACAGGTAGTTCAACTTTGATCACTGTCTGATGACTTGTTTGCTGAACAATTTTGTTAGTTCAATAATGTTC
>NC_091180.1:17046464-17068964 GCF_040958095.1 Procambarus clarkii | reverse complement strand
GGGTATTTCTTCCCCAAATACTGGGAAGTGTTTCGTCTGAGAAGTGAACACTCCATGGAAACTGGCACCGAGTTCCTCAAATTTCTCAGTCACTTCCTGTATGTTCTCCTCCCCTCTTGCGTAATCTGCTCACATGGTAATTTAATGTTATTTTTACTTCGTATATAACATTGTAATTACTTCCGTTGTTTCTTTCCTTTGGCTGCAATGTCATTTTCATGTTTTTTTCTTATGTTAATGTATTCGTTCGAAGCTCAGTTGCATATATTCTGGGTTTCTTCTGTCCTCAGTAATTTTGCCCTTGCTGCTTTTCATTGTAGCTTTTTGGCATTGTATTGAACCATGGACAGTTATAGTCCACCCTTTATCTCTGAATGTTGGTTGAATGTCTCACTTCCGCCTCTTTACATCTCTGTTTGACTTGATCCATTGTTTCCTCAACTGTCTTCCCTTTACGTTCTTCCCTCTATACATGCCCACACACGTGTTCTTAATGCCATGCTCTTCTCTTTTATGTGAACTACTCTCCTTTTCCTGACCGTATATGTGTACTCATCGAATTTGATTAACCTTATTGTGCTTGCAAGGGTTGAGCTCTTTGATCCCGCCTTTCAACTCTTCTCAACTGGTGTAAAGGTTTCTGAGCCTATTGGGCTCTATCATATCTACATTTGGAACTGTAGTCAGCCTCCATCACATCACTGCCTAATGCTTACCATTTCTTAACAACACCTGATACTGAACAAATTCTTTCTAATGTCTCTGTGGCCCTTGTGAGTACTAAATTTCCACATGCGTCCCCTTGTTCGTGTTCCACCCGTGCTAAATTGTATTGTCTTTGTCCACCGGGGTAATTCCTCTGAGAAATTTGGAGGTGGTGATCCTGCGTCCCCTAACTCTTCTGTCTTCCTGGGACGTGAGGTTTAATTCCTGCAGTCTTTCCTCGTAACTCATACCTCTCAGCTCTGGGACTAGTCTGGGGGCATACCTCTGAATCTTCTCTAACTTTGTCTTGTGTTAACTAGGTATGGACTCTAGGCTTGAGCTGCATACTCCAGAATTGGTCTGACGTATGTGGTATACAAGGTTCTGAATGATTCCTTACAAAAGTTTCTAAAGGCAGTCCTTATGTTGGCGTGTGTGCTCACCTATTTGTGCCTGCAGGATCCCGCCTTTCTACCCATCGGTTATTTAAAGCAATGACTCCTGTTCTATTTCCCTATCACATCTAGTTTTTTAAATTTGAATAATGTTAGCTTCCACAACCTGCTCTATTAGTTCATTCTATTTTTCTATTACTCTGACGCTAAAAGAAAACTTTCCAACATTTCTATGGCTCATTTAAGTGTCCAGCTTCCCCCATGACCCCTTGTTCTGTTGGTATTCCGTGTGAACATTTCAGCTATTTCTACTCTGTCAATCCCCCTAAGTATTTTATACGTTTCTATCATATCTCCCAGCTCCATCCTTTTTTACTAGCGTCGTCAGGTTCAGATCGTTCAGTCGCTCTTCATATCCCATCCTTCGCAACTCTAGGAGCCTCGTCGCAAATTTCTGAACCTTTTCCACTTTCCTTATGTGTTTATTCAGGTTTATTTATTTATACTTAGGTTTCTGAATGACGTTCTATCTTTTGCTAGCGTAGAGTACGCTGCTGTCGTTATCAGATTTATATTTGCCTCAGGAGTTAGAAGGTGTTACATCCACTCCCAGGTCTCTTTCTCGAAAGTGTGTGTGTATACTCACCTAGATCTGCTTGCAGGAACGAGTTAGGCTCCTAACCCCCGCGTTCCGAACGTTCTTAGATTAATCCAAATGACTTTTCTCACTCTTTTTATCACGTTTGCATTTAAAACTTTGAATCGAATTAGCGTCAACGACTTCTGCGTCTCACCTATTCCCCTTATTGACAGCTCTGCCACTGAGACAGTTCTTGTCTGATGTCTCTGAGACTCATCTGCATCTGTAGTTTATCTTTATGGCTCCTCGTTCTTCAGTTCCTAACTTTGAACCAACCCGCTTTGTTTACCTAGTCAATTTACCTTAGAATCTTATATATTATTATCATGTCCCCTATCTCTTTTTTCCTCCAGTGTGGTAAGGCGCAGTTCTCTCAGTCTTTCCTCATAGCTGACTCCTCTCAGCTCCGGATATCTTTGGAGATAAGATGTCTCGTTACACATCTTTGGACATTTTCTAGTTTCTCCTTGTCATTTTTCGGTGTAAGGTTCCGTGCTGGGGATACATATTCAAGTGTTTTGGGGGGAGGGGGGGTAATATGTGAGTATGGAGTCAGCCCTCCCAGTATGGTGTCAGCTCTCCCAGTATGGTGTCAGCTCTCCCAGTATGGTGTGAACCCTCCCAGTATGGTGTTAGCTCTCCCAGTATGGTGTCAACCCTCCCAGTATGGTGTCAGCTCTCCCATTATATAGTCAGCCCTCCCAGTATGGTGTTAGCTCTCCCAGTATGGTGTCAGCTCTCCCAGTATGGTGTCAACCCTCCCAGTATGGTGTCAGCTCTCCCAGTATGGTGTCAACCCTCCCAGTATGGTGTTAGCTCTCCCAGTATGGCGTCAGCCCTCCCAGTATGGTGTCAGCTCTCCCAGTATGGTGTCAACCCTCCCAGTATGGTGTCAACCCTCCCAGTATGGTGTCAACCCTCCCAGTATGGTGTCAGCCCTCCCAGTATGGTGTCAGCCCTCCCAGTATGGTGTCAACCCACCCAGTAGGGTGTCAGCCCTCCCAGTATGGCGTCAGCCCTCCCAGTATGGTGTTAGCCCTCCCAGTATGGTGTCAGCCCTCCCAGTATGGTGTCAGCTCTCCCAGTATGGTGCCTGCTCTCCCAGTATGGTGCCTGCTCTCCCAGTATGGTGTCTGCTCTCCCAGTATAAAGTCAGCCTTCCCAGTATAGAGTCAGCCTTCCCAGTATAGAGTCAGCCTTCCCAGTATAGAGTCAGCCTTCCCAGTATAGAGTCAGCCTTCCCAGTATAGAGTCAGCCTTCCCAGTATGGTGTCAACCCTCCCAGTATGGTGTCAACCCTCCCAGTATGGTGTCAGCCCTCCCAGTATGGTGTCAGCCCTCCCAGTATGGTGTCAACCCACCCAGTAGGGTGTCAGCCCTCCCAGTATGGCGTCAGCCCTCCCAGTATGGTGTTAGCCCTCCCAGTATGGTGTCAGCCCTCCCAGTATGGTGTCAGCTCTCCCAGTATGGTGCCTGCTCTCCCAGTATGGTGCCTGCTCTCCCAGTATGGTGTCTGCTCTCCCAGTATAAAGTCAGCCTTCCCAGTATAGAGTCAGCCTTCCCAGTATAGAGTCAGCCTTCCCAGTATGACGTCAGCTCTCCCAGCATGACGTCAGCTCTCCCAGTATGGTGTTAGCCCTCCCAGTATGGTGTCAGCCCTCCCAGTATGGTGTCAGCTCTCCCAGTATAGAGTCAGCCTTCCCAGTATAGAGTCAGCCTTCCCAGTATAGAGTCAGCCTTCCCAGTATAGAGTCAGCCTTCCCAGTATGGTGTCAGCTCTCCCAGTATGGTGTCAGCTCTCCCAGTATGGTGTCAGCCCTCCCAGTATGACGTCAGCTCTCCCAGTATGGTGTCAGCTATTGTTCTAAGATGAGGAACAAGAATGCAAAATAATGAAGATGAGATAATGAATAAGTGAGCCAAGATAAATAATACTGAGCAAGATGTGAGATAATGAGTAAAGTGAGAGATAATGAGTAAGATGAAAGATAATGAGCAACATGAGACATAATAAGATGGGAGATAATGAGGAAGATGAGAGAGGGACTTCACACGGTGTCCTTGTAAGAAGACAGACTGTGCAAGAAGGAGTCAGAAGACTGGGCATGGAAGGGGGGGAGAGGGATGGGGAGAGAGGAGGAAAGGAAGGACGGGAAGAGGGGGAGAGAATGAGGGCAGTGAGAACGTGAAAGGGGGGGAAGAAGGGGGAGAGGAATGAAGGAAGAGCAGGTGGAGGATGCTGGGACAAGAGCGCTGGCTGTCTTGACCCTTGAACTTCAGAGATGAGCCTTGGTGATGCTGCACCACCCAAACCTCCATCTCCCCTCTCTTCACCCCCACCTCCATCTCCCCTCTCTTCATCCCCACCTCCATGCCCTTCTTCAGCTGGTTTCTCCCATCTGCTCCAACGGCTTTCCAGCGTGTCCCCGGAGAGCTTGCGAAGCTCCTTCCAGCTTCTCTCTGGACCTGCACTTGCTAAGGACTCCTCTCTACCATCGCTTGGAATTCCAGGCAACTTTTGGATGCTCGTCTCTTGAGATTTCTTGGTGTCCTGAGTTTCCAAAACCTCACTGGAGTCTCCTACGGCCTCCCTGTGGTTACGCAAGTCCAGGTTCATCTTTTCCCTCTTTCCTTGATAGATTCTATAGGAACCATTGGACCTCTGGAGACTTCTAGGGCTTCTTCTTTAGGTTTATTTTAAGTCTTATTGTTTCTGTATTTGTGGCAAATACAAAGGTGGAGGAGATTCTAAGAGGTTTCCGATGTGTAAATAGAGGGACTTAAGCCGCTCTTATCATCTTTTTGGAAATCTGAAAGTCTTCCCTGGATTTCTAATAGCCTTTCGAAAGCCTCCTTGTCTTTCTGGAAATATGGTAACCTTCTATAGATCTAGAAACGTTCTGGAAGCCTTCTGAAATCTTTATAAATATAAAACCTTTCTGGATATCTGAAAACCCTTCATGAGATCTAAAAACATTCTGGAAGCTTTCTGGAGATTCTAAAAGCTTTCTTAGTCTTCCTGGAGGTCTTAAGACGCTCTTTGGGGCTTATTGAGCCTTTTTTTAAGGTCGTGGCTTCTATTTCGGTTTCTACGTGTTATTTTATGGAGTCGGTAAATTATCCTCTCATATTAAGTTTCATATGTTCTGAGAGCTTTGTTAAAGTTTATGCATGTATGAGAGGGTTCACAACGTGTGAACTGCTCTCACTCCCTCCCTGCTCACACACACACACACACACACACACACACACACACACACACACACACACACGAGTATACATACACCAAGAAGCGGAGTATACACGTCTCCGTTTATGTATCCCTTGTCTTTGTCAAATATCAGATTCTTAAATTATATTGCACAGCATCTGAGTACTTGAAGGTAAAAGCAGTTTAGTGTTGAAACATGCAGCCGTGAGAGGCTGGACCTCATCAAAGGTTTCCTTATTGCTTGAACGAGAACTTCCTTGTTTACCTCAGTGACTGATGTTTTATACAAAACATTCATCATTGTTAAGTAATATCATCATCATCATCATCATTATACAGTAACTTCATCATCATTATACAGTAATATCATCATCATCATCATCATTATACAGTAACTTCATCATCATTATACAGTAATATCATCATTATCATCATTATACAGTAACTTCATCATCATTATACAGTAATATCATCATTATCATCATCATTATACAGTAACTTCATCATCATTATACAGTAATATCATCATTATCATCATCATTATACAGTAACTTCATCATCATCATCATCATCATTATACAGTAACTTCATCATCATCATCATCATTATACAGTAACTTCATCATCATCATCATCATTATACAGTAACTTCATCATCATCATCATCATTATACAGTAACTTCATCATCATCATCATCATTATACAGTAACTTCATCATCATCATCATCATTATACAGTAACTTCATCATCATCATCATCATCATTATACAGTAACTTCATCATCATCATCATCATTATACAGTAACTTCATCATCATCATCATCATCATTATACAGTAACTTCATCATCATCATCATCATTATACAGTAACTTCATCATCATCATCATCATCATTATACAGTAACTTCATCATCATCATTATACAGTAACTTCATCATCATCATTATACAGTAACTTCATCATCATCATTATACAGTAACTTCATCATCATCATTATACAGTAACTTCATCATCATCATCATCATCATTATACAGTAACTTCATCATCATCATTATACAGTAACTTCATCATCATCATTATACAGTAACTTCATCATCATCATTATACAGTAACTTCATCATCATTATCACCTTTTTATTGTATTCGTTTGTCATTTTGCTTGAACTTTCTCAATTTTCTTATACTAAAAGAGAAGCTAAATGTTTACCCCTTCAGACCTTTAAATAACTTTTTCCCAAATTAGTTTAAGTTTTACTCGAAAAACTTTGTGTAATATTGGCTTTATTAGTTTGTGTAACTTGTGTCTCCACAACTGCACATTACTCTCATGTTCCTTGTACACACATTCTTTGGAATAAAAATTTGCATTTAAATTGGAACTGTTGATCCCGGTGGAAGGAACTTCGATAGATTGTAAATGTAATACGTTGTATATTGGTATGTGATTTAATTTCTTCTTGCCAATAGGTTTATAAAGAGGTACATAGTGTGATGTGTCGGAGAGAGCGCAGCTACCTCCCCGCCAGGTGATGTGTCGGAGAGAGCGCAGCTACCACCCCGCCAGGTGATGTGTCGGAGAGAGCGCAGCTACCACCCCGCCAGGTAATGTGTCGGAGAGAGCGCAGCTACCACCCCGCCAGGTGATGTGTCGGAGAGAGCGCAGCTACCACCCCGCCAGGTGATGTGTCGGAGAGAGCGCAGCTACCACCCCGCCAGGTGATGTGTCGGAGAGAGCGCAGCTACCACCCCGCCAGGTGATGTGTCGGAGAGAGCGCAGCTACCACCCCGCCAGGTGATGTGTCGGAGAGAGCGCAGCTACCACCCCGCCAGGTGATGTGTCGGAGAGAGCGCAGCTACCACCCCGCCAGGTGATGTGTCGGAGAGAGCGCAGCTACCACCCCGCCAGGTAATGTGTCGGAGAGAGCGCAGCTACCACCCCGCCAGGTGATGTGTCGGAGAGAGCGCAGCTACCACCCCGCCAGGTGATGTGTCGGAGAGAGCGCAGCTACCACCCCGCCAGGTGATGTGTCGGAGAGAGCGCAGCTACCACCCCGCCAGGTGATGTGTCGGAGAGAGCGCAGCTACCACCCCGCCAGGTGATGTGTGCCTCACGCACATTAAAGAAAAAAAAGATTAAATTAAAATAAAACTGCTTCCGTCCTTTGTGGTGTGAATAGTTACAGGAAAAAATTAATAAGCATGAACAATTAAACTCTTTACTTAATAATAATAATAACATAAATAATAATAACAAAACTTGGAAACTTGGCTTAACACTAACAATGGTAAAATGAATATATAATTTACATTATAAAAAAGGGGTGACTATACAATATTTACATTGTGCTGTACTTCCTTCGTCACACGTCGTAGACGAGACCACGTCCAGTGAGGGACGACGCAGGAAACAAAAGAGCGCCAGAAGTCGTCTGCCTTTCGGGTCTCTTGTTGTTGTTATAGATTCAGCTACTGGGAAACAAAATGTTCCAAGTAGCACGGGCTATGGTGAGCCCGTAGTGGACTTACCTGACACAGGAGCGGTGCTGTGCCTGCCGGGTCGCTGGCCGTTGCTTACATACGCCGGTGAATATCGTCATGCAGGCGTGTAGCACCAGTTGAATGCTTGTTTGCACCTCCAAACGAGTTGGTCATTTGCAGGTGCAGAACGTGTAGTCGGCTAACACCTGGCGGGTGGAGCTCTCCAGGCGGAGTGGGCCAGTTGTGGAGCTTTCCAGGTGGAGTGGGCCAGTGGTGGAGCTCTCCAGGTGGAGTGCGCCAGTGGTGCTCTCCAGGTGGGGTGGAGCAGTGGCTGGAGGTTGAAGGAGCCTTCGAGGTGGAGTGGGCCAGTGGTGGAACTCTCCAGGTGGAGTGGGCCAGTGGTGGAGGTTGAAGGAGCCCTCGAGGTGGAGTGGGCCAGTGGTGGAGCTCTCCAGGTGGAGTGGGCCAGTGGTGGAGGTTGAAGGAGCCCTCGAGGTGGAGTGGGCCAGTGGTGAAGCAGTGGCTGGAGGTTGGAGGAGCCCTCGAGGTGGAGTGGGCCAGTGGTGGAGCAGTGGCTGCTCCACCACTGGCCCTATCACCTATCACGACGGTGTTGAAGGCAGAGGGAAGAGACATATTCACAGCTGTGCATGGGGAAGACTGTAACACTAGGAATATGGATCCTATTACGTATGAACACAGAACACTTTACACAGGAATATGGAACACTTTACACAGGAACTAGGTATACACCCAGCGAGGTGTGCCGCGCTTCTCGATGTACTTACACTGACACTTTGTTTCAGAGTGTATTTCCTGGCAGATCAATAAGCTATTGTGGTGGCCTTAATCAACCTATCACTGGTTGATTATTATAGACCTTGAACCTCCAGAGGTTGAGAGGCTTAAATAACCCTCCAGATGTTGATAGGTCTTAATAACCCTCCAGATGTTGATAGGTCTTAATAACCCTCCAGATGTTGATAGGTTTTAATAACCCTCTAGATGTTGATAGGCCTTAATCACCCTCCAGATGTTGATAGGCCTTAATAACCCTCCAGATGTTGATAGACCTTAATAACCCTCCAGATGTTGATAGACCTTAATAACCCTCCAGATGTTGATAGACCTTAATAACCCTCCAGATGTTGATAGACCTTAATAACCCTCCAGATGTTGATAGACCTTAATAACCCTCCAGATGTTGATAGACCTTAATAACCCTCCAGATGTTGATAGACCTTAATAACCCTCCAGATGTTGATAGACCTTAATAACCCTCCAGATGTTGATAGACCTTAATAACCCTCCAGATGTTGATAGACCTTAATAACCCTCCAGATGTTGATAGACCTTAATAACCCTCCAGATGTTGATAGACCTTAATATCCCTCCAGATGTTGATAGGCCTTAATAACCCTCCAGATGTTGATAGACCTTAATATCCCCCCAGATGTTGATAGACCTTAATAACCCTCTAGATGTTGATAGACCTTAATATCCCTCCAGATGTTGATAGGCCTTAATAACCCTCCAGATGTTGATAGACCTTAATATCCCTCCAGATGTTGATAGGCCTTAATAACCCTCCAGATGTTGATAGGCCTTAATAACCTTCCTAAGGTAGACAGGCCCTTGGCCCAACAGCAAACCAATACACATAATTAATAATAATAATTTAATGTGTCGGGGACAGGCAGCCAGAATATATTCATACACGTTAGGCTTATATCGAGGTCCCCGCCCCCTTTTCCCCAACAAGGTCGAATTACTGACCCCGGCCAGGATGCAACCCCACAAAAAGCTGACCACCTCCTGATTTCCTACTTACTGCTACGTGAACAGATTCAGATTCAGATTCAGATGTTTATTCAGGTAAGGTATATACATACAAGTGATGTTACATTAATGGATTGATATATAGATAGAGCTAGTACATACAATGCCTAAAGCCACTATTACGCAATGCGTTTCGGGCAAACAGGTGCATTAGGAGATACGAAATGCGCCCAGCCATTTCTGTCCTGCCCGGGATTCGATACCGGAATTCTTGATTGTGAGTCGAGAACGAACCCGACTATACTACCTTTATAGGCCTCAATAACCCCCAGTGATTGATAGGCCTCAATAACCCCCAGTGATTGATAGGCCTCAATAACCCCCAGTGATTGATAGGCCTCAATAACCCCCAGTGATTGATAGGCCTCAATAACCCCCAGTGATTGATAGGCCTCAATAACCCCCAGTGATTGATAGGCCTCAATAACCCCCAGTGATTGATAGGCCTCAATAACCCCCAGTGATTGATAGGCCTCAATAACCCCCAGTGATTGATAGGCCTCAATAACCCCCAGTGATTGATAGGCCTCAATAACCCCCAGTGATTGATAGGCCTCAATAACCCCCAGTGATTGATAGGCCTCAATAACCCCCAGTGATTGATAGGCCTCAATAACCCCCAGTGATTGATAGGCCTCAATAACCCCCAGTGATTGATAGGCCTCAATAACCCCCAGTGATTGATAGGCCTCAATAACCCCCAGTGATTGATAGGCCTCAATAACCCCCAGTGATTGATAGGCCTCAATAACCCCCAGTGATTGATAGGCCTCAATAACCACATGTAACAATGTGCATTGTAGCTTGAAACACTTTACATATGAGCACTGAATTAACTGAATAGGAACAGTGTCTTATTAGTATGAATCTGTCATGTAATCTATAACCCAATTGTATTTATTCAATTAATAAATCATGACTAAAATAAGGAGGCTGGAAACAAGACCAGAGAGAAACTCTAGATGTGTTTTATCTCAGAGTATTTTCTGGTTTTTCTTTTTTTCAACTTTTCTCCTTCCTCGAAGACTCCACGAGAAAATATTGATAAGAATGTTGCTAATCATTCTAAAGAAGCCCGGATGGCAACTCTTTTCGCATTCTTCTCTTGTTTTGAAATGCGAAACAAATGCCAGGTTCTTATAGTCTACCCTCTTTTTAACCAATCACAGAAAACGAAAAGGGTGTTATGGTATAACTAATGTACATTTTATATACTTTCATTAATCAATTACCCTTTTTTTTTTTTTTTTCGTACCATATCTTCTCCCCTGCCACAACTAATGACTCATACCCCGACCTCTCCCTTAGGACGCCCCTTTAAGGACTAACACCCTCTCCTCCCCCTCCCTTGACAGACTGTCCGGCGGCAGAGGACCAAATGGAACGGTTTCCGTGTCCGTCGCCAGACCGGATGGGTCGATATCGGTGCATTGATGACCACGTTTTGTGTGATGGCTTCATAGATTGTCCAGATGGCGAGGATGAAGATAGACAGCAGTGTATGTTCTACAAGACGGTGAGTGATCTCCCAACTCCACCTTCTTTGTCTACTAGCACACTGCGAACTCTTACCTGTAGATTAAGTAGAAAACGGCTATTAAGTAGAAATACATGCAAATGTATTCCAAGCCGCTTACCTTATGTGTAAATAAATATGTATCCAACACAAATGTATGCTGTCGTCTGTTGTCTACTTATGTATGCTGATGCAATGTCCGAATTGCTTATGTGATTGCCCGTATTAGTGATTTTAGGCACAGTATATACTGGGTCTACCTAGAAATCTAACATTCTGTTTGTAATTCATTTTGTATGTCTGCATTTTTATCTCAATAAACATTATTATTATTATTATTATTATTATTATTATTATTATTATTATTATTATTATGTGTTCTGTGAAGAGTTTCTTGTAAGGGACTGAGCCTTGCTAAGTAACCTCAGTGGAGATTCGAATGTTTGATCGCGTGTTTCACCGGGATGACAATTACACTCCTCCACTGTATCACAGATGGGTTCTTGTCCCTTAATCTATGCTTGAGTCTCGTAGTATACTTGGCTTCGTTCTCGACTCACATTTGGAGATCACAGGCTCGATTCCCGGGTGGGACAGAAATGACTGGGCACGTTTCCTTTCACCTAATGCCTATATTCACTAAGCAGAAAACAGATAACTGAAAATTAGGTAAGTGTTCTGAGGTTGTATCCTGAGGAGGGTGAGCAGTTCCACCTTGAGGGGGACCTCAACATAAGCCTAAGTATGTTTACCTGAAGGACACCGTCTATCTTAGTGACCTCGACGGGGACAGGAAGCCGGCAGCTTGTGAAAGGTTTCTACCTTTTTACTGAGATTTTTGTTCTAACTGCATTTTGAACTGCAGCGATATCTTGGCATTTATAGCTTCGACTGGTAAGGGGTTCCATGAGTTAATCTTATGGGTGAAAAACTATTTGTCTTCTGTCCAACACTGTGGCTTGATGAGCTTGAAACTGTTGCCCCTTGTTTGTGTTGCATCTGCATTTTTAAAGACTTGGTCTGGATTAATATCTCCTAACATGTTCAGCATTTTAACAGTTTCGATGAGATCCGCCTTGTCATGTCTGGTTTGTAGTGATGTTAGCCCTGTGGTCCTTAACCGTTCCTGGCGTGAGCGTCGACTTAGTTCTGGAATGATTTTTGTCGCTTTGGGTTGTACTTTCTCCATAGCAGGTATGTCCTTTTGAAGGGGAGGTCTCCATGCCTGGACTCAGTTGTCCAGATGAAACTGTGTATGGAGTCAGCCTCCACCACATCACTTCCTAGAGCATTCCATTTATCAACTACTCTGACACTGAAAAAATTCTTTCTAACGTCTCTGTGGCTCATCTGGGTACTAAGTTTCCACTTGTGGCCCCTTGTTCGTGTCCCACCCGTGCTGAAGAGTTTGTCTTTGTCCACCCTGTCAATTCCCCTGAGAATTTTGTAGGTGGTTATCATGTCTCCCCTATAATATATATCTACACATACAAGAGTATGTGTAGACGAATGATGCACAAGAGTATATGTGTAGGCAAATGGTGCACAAGTATATTAACAAGAAAATGACACACTAGTGTATAAAAGAATTCGCCAATAGTTGGCACAATTATCTATAAAAAAAACATAAAATTATGATTGGACGATGCATTACTCAGAGTCATTTGCAATATGCTCGATATACGAGAGATTTGCGCTTATATAAATTTTAACAATGGTGTTTAAAACGGGATATCTACATTTAGTCTAAATGGTTTGGGCTTAAAATGGTACATTAGCCCATATTTATGAACACCATTATTATTTGTGTGACACCTGCAGGAACATACTAAAAGGCATTATATATAAAATTCTTTTGTATGACAACACTTTTGTTTAAAAATGGAGAAGTTCCTAGGAAAAAAAGTAAGCTTTAGGAAGTATTGGTAGCTGCAGAGGGATTTGGCAAAGCATTGGTGGCAGCGAGGTTATCATGCGAAGGATTGGTGGCAGCGAGGTTATCATGCGAACCATTGGTGGCAGCAAGGTTATCATGCGAAGGATTGGTGGCAGCGAGGTTATCATGCGAAGGATTGGTGGCAGCGAGGTTATCATGCGAAGGATTGGTGGCAGCGAGGTTATCATGCGAAGCATTGGTGGCAGCGAGGTTATCATGCAAAGCATTGGTGGCAGCGAGGTTATCATGCGAAGCATTGGTGGCAGTGAGGTTATCATGCGAAGCATTGGTGGCAGCGAGGTTATCATGCGAAGCATTGGTGGCAGCGAGGTTATCCTGCGAAGGATTGGTGGCAGCGAGGTTATCTTGCGAACCATTGGTGGCAGCGAGGTTATCATGCGAAGCATTGGTGGCAGCGAGGTTATCATGCGAAGCATTGGTGGCAGTGAGGTTATCATGCGAACCATTGGTGGCAGTGAGGTTATCATGCGAAACATTGGTGGCAGTGGGGGGAAGTGATCTTATTAGGTATTCCTGGCAGTAGGGGAAATGTTATGAAGTTATGGTACCAGCGAGGATTTTCCATCTGAAGTATTGGCAGCAGCAGCGGACTTGCTACCACTGAGGCCTTTGGTAGGAAGTGTGCCCAGCAGGGCCAAGTCCATATTTATTCACATTTATTTGTTCATATTTATTCAGGCATTCTCTTTTTCTCCCTCTCTTCACTCTCACTGTCATGTTTTCTTTCTATACTGTTATCCTCTCCTATTACTGTCTTCTTTTCTTTGCGACTGTTCCTCTCTATCCTCTCACTATTAGCTAAGTAGTGTCACTGCTCATCTCCACCTTCTCATAATCACTGTTCCTCTGCTTCCATTTTCACTGTTCTTCACTCTTACTCTTCCTACTCCTCTCCGTCCCTCTTTTACCTTGGGTGTGTCCATTTCCTAAGCGTCTCAATTCTTACCTTTAGCTCTGCAACTTAATTTGGGTTTATCCCTAACCATGGTTCTATCCCTTCCTTGGCTGTATCATTTCCCTTGGCTCTATCCCTACCCTTGGTACTATCCTTACTCTTGGCTTTGTCTCTTACCTTAGGCTCTATCTCTTATATTGGCTTTATCCTTACTATTGGCTCTACCTCCTCTGTCCTTGTATCTATCCCTTCTCTTGGCTTAATCTCATAGCCTTGTTTTTTTTTACCCTATCTTTGGTTCTATCCTTTCGTTTGGCTCTGTCCCTAGCCTTGGTTCTATCCCTGTCTTTTGCTCTATCCCTTCCCTTTGGTCTCTTCCTACTCTTGGCTCTATCCCTATCCTAGATTTTAACCTTACCCTAGCCTCTATAACATCACTTTGCTCTATAACTTCCATTGACTCTATTCCTACCCTTAGCGCTATCCCTTACCTTAGCTCTATCCATAACCTCACAAATTTCATCTTCCTTCTTCAAGCATCCTCGTTATACCGCCTGACTGATCTCATCTCTACACCTCCCACAGTCACCATCTTGTTCACCTGCCACAGTCACCATCTTGTTCACCTGCTACAGCCACCATCTTGTTCACCTCCCACAGTCACCATCTTGTTCACCTGCCACAGTCACCATCTTGTTCACCTGCCACAGCCACCATCTTGTTCACCTGCCACAGCCACCATCTTGTTCACCTCCCACAGCCACCATCTTGTTCACCTGCCACAGCCACCATCTTGTTCACCTGCCACAGTCACCATCTTGTTCACCTGCCACAGCCACCATCTTGTTCACCTGCTACAGCCACCATCTTGTTCACCTCCCACAGTCACCATCTTGTTCACCTCCCACAGCCACCATCTTGTTCACCTGCCACAGTCACCATCTTGTTCACCTGCCACAGCCACCATCTTGTTCACCTGCCACAGCCACCATCTTGTTCACCTGCCACAGCCACCATCTTGTTCACCTGCCACAGTCACCATCTTGTTCACCTGCCACAGCCACCATCTTGTTCACCTGCCACAGTCACCATCTTGTTCACCTGCCACAGCCACCATCTTGTTCACCTGCCACAGTCACCATCTTGTTCACCTGCCACAGCCACCATCTTGTTCACCTGCCACAGCCACCATCTTGTTCACCTGCCACAGCCACCATCTTGTTCACCTGCCACAGTCACCATCTTGTTCACCTGCCACAGCCACCATCTTGTTCACCTGCCACAGTCACCATCTTGTTCACCTGCCACAGCCACCATCTTGTTCACCTGCCACAGCCACCATCTTGTTCACCTGCCACAGTCACCATCTTGTTCACCTGCCACAGCCACCATCTTGTTCACCTGCCACAGCCACCATCTTGTTCACCTGCCACAGTCACCATCTTGTTCACCTGCCACAGCCACCATCTTGTTCACCTGCCACAGCCACCATCTTGTTCACCTCCCACAGCCACCATCTTGTTCACCTGCCACAGCCACCATCTTGTTCACCTCCCACAGTCACCATCTTGTTCACCTGCCACAGTCACCATCTTGTTCACCTGCCACAGTCACCATCTTGTTCACCTGCCACAGTCACCATCTTGTTCACCTGCCAGTCACCATCTTGTTCACCTGCCACAGCAAGCATTTTGTCGTCATTTTTGGCCAAAGGATATGAGACAGACTAAGGGTGAATCTTCCCCTCGAGATGACCCCTTTTGTTCAGTTCACCCACTGAACGGTAGTTGGGCTGGACGGTAGAGCGACGGTCTCGCTTCATGCAGGTCAGCGTTCAATCCCCGACCGTCCAAGTGGTTGGCCACTATTCCTTCCCCGGTTCCATCCCAAATCCTTATCCCGACTCCTTTCAAGTGCTATATAGTGGTAATGGCTTGGTGCTTCCTCCTGATAGTTCCCTTCACCAAGTGATGGGCACTTGACTGTGGCTTGTGAGACCTCTGCTCAGGCTGAAGGAGAGCAGACAAAAACAAATCCACACGGGCTGTGACGAGGATTCGAACCTACGTCTGTGAGCATCCCAGACGCTGCAGTGCAGACAAAAACTGCTCCAAATTGTCAAGCTGCAGTGATTCAGTTCCTAAATATATTTTTGAGGATGTGCCAGAAGAAGAAACACTGTGCTCATACATCATATTTCTCAGGTTAAACATCCTAAAGGGAGAACAAATCTTGGAACTTGATACAGCTTCGTATAATTGTATTTATACAACACTAATGACCTCGTTGTTATGGCGACGGAGGCATTTTTTTAATAAATTCTGATTATTAAATCCCTCTTTCCATCACATTTCTTCCACCAGCTCTGGGCCCATGCCATGCGCGTGTGTATATTCACATTTATATGTATGTTTGTGACGGATGAGCTTCAGCTTCTGGGTCCCAACCTTCCGGCTGTCAGTCGTTTATTACAATGACTGCCGATCCTCTTGCTTGTTACCATGGCTGCTCTTGAGACTGTGTATACACTTAGTCTCAACTGCTTCACTTTTCACGTCATTCCTCTTCCTCACTTCTCTCACACTGAAGAAGGTCTCCCTCACACCACTGTGAACACTCTCACACTGAAGAAGGTCTTCCTCACACCACTGTGAACACTCTCACACTGAAGAAGGTCTTCCTCACACCACTGTGAACACTCTCACACTGAAGAAGGTCTCCCTCACACCACTGTGACCACTCTCACACTGAAGAAGGTCTCCCTCACACCACTGTGAACACTCTCACACTGAAGAAGGTCTCCCTCACACCACTGTGAACACTCTCACACTGAAGAAGGTCTTCCTCACACCACTGTGACCACTCTCACACTGAAGAAGGTCTTCCTCACACCACTGTGAACACTCTCACACTGAAGAAGGTCTTCCTCACACCACTGTGAACACTCTCACACTGAAGAAGGTCTTCCTCACACCACTGTGACCACTCACACTGAAGAAGGTCTTCCTCACACCACCATTCGCCCGTCCTCTTGCTCTTACAGTAGCCTAGCTACTGATGTTAGCCAGCCTCGCATATGCCGCAGACGTTATTCTTTTTATGTGGGTTTCAGGAGACAGGTTTGGTGTGATACCCTGTCTGTACCCCAGACCGCTTTCCCTTCAAATTTTGGTGAGGCTGGCCCCAAGCGTCGGGCCTCCAACTGTGAACAGTTCTATCCTGTAAACTTCCATGTAAGCTTTTACAAGTGCCGGGCAAACCAAAAATATATAATAATAATAATTAAAATAATAATATAACCGACCAGATTAATAATAATAATTATTATTACTAATAGCATAATAGTAATCCACATTTTCTTTCGACAGACGAAAGCTCACCTGGACGTGCTGGCTGACGCTATCATCCGGTGGGCGCGGGGCGGGAAGTGATAACCTTGCTGGTGGAGATACATCGCCCTCCTTCCTCTCCCCCTCACTCTCCCCATCTCCCCCCCCCCCCCTCACGCAATAGCAACCTGTCGACCCAGCCTCTGCCCCTCCCTCAATCACCAACACCACTGACAGGAATCGCTGCCACCTTCTCTGCAGTTACCAGCTCTCCGACCATCAAAGGGGTCAACTCTTGATGTGGCTACATGGTATCAGGCCATATCTTTATCTGGAGGGCAATAATATTAATAATATTTCGCAATAAATGCAACAGAATGAGGGGAGAAGGAAGAGTGATTCGTTACAATAAATTACAATTAATACTGTGCACACGAAGCCGCGGGTAGGATTCAGGCCTCAGGTGGGACTTGGCAGACTAAAACATTCGCGAAATAGGTGGGATATTTAAGCAATATTGTTTAAAATGAAGCATAAGCAAGAGACCAACAGTTTGTTTCCAGAGGACTAACACGCGCATGTGTTTCTGACCTTGCCAGAAGCTGCAAAGAAAACCTCTTTGCAGGTAGCCAGCGTCATACAGTCATACTGCCCAAGATGGCCTGTTCTGCGAGCACTCGATGACCTAATGACCCCGACCTGAGCCACGGGGTTCACTAGGTCACTCACTGTGTTCCCGGACGGCCTGTGTATGTGGACACCCTCTAAGGTGGCTGTTGACCTGTCGCAATGGCAGGGCATACAACTATGTTAACTAGGGTCTCCTGGAGCATAACCACACAAGTGGCATCATCATTACCATCCAGGGGTGATTAAGAAGAGCATTTCAGATCAATTATAGGTTTCCCGGTTCCTTTGCCAGGAAGGTGACATCATTAGGGCCCATATAAGAAAAGAGCCATCTCAAGCAACAACAGCATTTCTACCACTTGAAGCATGAACCTCCCTGGATCACTGCACTAGAGCCTTAGTTGAGCCAAGGAACGATTTAGTATTCCTTCGTTCTCGTTTCTCAGATGGTAACAGGTTAAAAACAAAGAAAATGTATAGTAACAATGGGAGCAGCCTCGGGATTTGATGTGGTCAATGTGTGTGTGTGTATCGCTAGTATAAGTCATCAGGGAGGTTAGTATAAGTCATCAGGGAGGTTAGTATAAGTTATCAGGGAGGTTAGTATAAGGTGAGAGCGGTGGGTTGGGGCACAACCTAACCCACTGCCCGCCTAGCTCCATATTTTCTCCACAACCTGGCTTGTGAAGTTATAATATATAATTATATAACTTATACAATACGTACTTCTTCCTTGTTCATCACTGGGATAAAAAAAATATCGCCTATAAATTTATAATCTATAACAAATTCATGTTATTATTTTTAAGAATATATATTTGTTACGCATTTCTTTAGGATCTGTCGTTATTAATAATGAAAATTCTGGATATATATATATACATATATATATAAATAAATGATAAATTTATAATAATGATTGTTCTTTTGCTTACTGAAGCAATGATTTTATCATATAAGGGTTAATCATTATTTTATACATTTCCTCATAGCGTATAAATGTGTTAATGACTGCGTTAAATAATTTGTTTACTTTTCTTCAATGCCTTTGTGTGTAGAGAATACAATGTAAAAATATATATATTGTTCAACTTGAAGTTTAGTGTTCAAACTTGGGAAATAAAAATGTACACTTCCACTGATAATTGCTTATTCATACATGAGAGATACCACTTCATCTCTTGGCTTCCACGAGTCGACCTTCCAAGTGGGAAGGCGGACTCCAACAAACCCCAAGTTCAAGGTGGGGACCCTCTAGGGAGGAACCATCCAGGGAGGAACCTTCCAGGTCGGAACCTACTGCGAAGGAGCCCTCCAGATGGAAACCTTCCAGGTGGAGCCGACCAGATTGGAACCTTCCAGGTGGAACCTACCTGGTGGGAATAGGAAGGTCTGGAATCCAAGGACATACCAAGGGGTAACGGCTTGAGATGTGTATGGTACCTGAGCGTCTGTTTATAGCAGGTAAGCGTGGCACACTCTACTGGTTAATTGAAGCTTATTTGGCTACGTAAGCGTCGTTCATGGGATCCGCCACACAGTCGCTCGAAATGTGTCATGAACACTCAAGTGTTCGAAATTCGCGAATTCAGAGTTCATCTGTGACGTCAAGAACAGCGCTGACAGTATTCAGTAAGGCCAAGAAGAGAGTTGAAGCTCCATCAAGAGCCATTTGACGATAATAACTGAGAGCAGAGAACACAATATTACATGTTTCTTCACATTGACGAGTCGTACTGGGAACGTGAATCATGAAAATATCACAAGATTCGAAGGAAATACTGAACCATCTGAACCAATTAGCATTCTTAATTACTTTCAACCATGCATCAATGTCTTGAAGATATCGAATACCGAGTGGCTAAGGTCTTCATAAAATATACGTCGAATCAACCGCTTGGATATTTAAGAAGGCTAGATGTAATCTTCTATATGTCAATGACTAGGAAGCTTCGAGAATGTCCAAGATGGAAGCATGAAGTGTGTAGACCAAGGAGATGAAGGTGTCGGGCCAGTAGCTCCTGAGGCGGTGGGCTGGGAGGCTGTGTACGAGGACTGTGTGAGGCTGTTTTCCAATCTCGAACCCAGGCTTCCAAACCCTTGTCTCATCACGGGAGATGCTTCGCTCTCGGGAGGTGAGTGATGCTTGCACGCGCTTGGCAGATGAATGATGCTTGTCTTCATTCATGCAGGTGAATGATACTTCCACGCACATGAAAAAAAATAAAGATGAATGATGTTTGCATTCAGGACACGAATGTGTTCACTAGACCTTGAAATCTTAGTATAGTTCCTGGAGGTCTAGCAAATTGCCCTTAGGGCCAAGCCCAGAGCTCTTAGGGTCAAGCCCAGAGCCCTAAACATCTGCAAGCTGTGAGTTGCATGCCCTGGGAAACAAAGTGTAAGGTTACTTGTTAAGTAATTCTACAAGATATTGTGAACTTCAAACACCTGAATTATGATTCGTAGCTAAGAGAATGTGGTCGTTATCACTAAGCTGTCTATCATTCAACATCTTGAACGTGCTAAACATATTGAGTTTCTTCACCACAATTCACTTGTAAAAATTATATGAAATAAAGCAAAATACATTTCATTAAGTTATTTGTACATTTATGAAATTAACTGTTGCTAGTTAATACTCAAAAGAATCCCTTTAAAATTCTCTGACACTACGTCAAATGTAAGAACAGTGGAAATAAAGAGAGGAAATAAAGAATATTAATGTCTATTGTATATTTGAATACGCTGGTACTAGACACCACTGGCTGACCTTAGATTAACTCAGCAACTCCAACAACACATTTCATTTCATTTCAGTCAAGTGTATTCAGGTTGCTTGGCATAACTGATTCCTGAAATGATTCAGTGACCTATTGGTGAATGACTTCCATCCTAGCAAACAAACAAGGTTGTAGCACCGTTATTCAAACGTTGTGAGTTTGCTGGGATATTGTCTTTCTTACTAATTTCGTAATGCAACAAACCCAGAATCAGCTGGTCAATTTAGCAATTTATTTGTTTAACTATGTATGAAAATCCATAAACCAGTTAAGCGGAAAAGCCAAACTTTTAAGCAACAAAATAATTTATACATAATATATACGAATTAAATATAATGTAAACTTTTTGCGATATCTCACTCTTATTGAGTTCAAAATACCATTATGTCAAAGTAGGCTGTGCACGGTATAACAATGACAATATATTTAATAGGTTTGTTTGTCGATGCTGAGTGCTTTGGGGTCTGAGGTGGTCAGTGAGCTGTTCCACCTGTCTACAGAGGCTGTAAACCACCTGTTTCGCCTGTTTAGAAGGGTTATCAGCCACCTGTCCCATCTGTCTAGAGAGGGTGTCAGCCAGTTACTTATTCCATTTAAATGAAGTTATTAGCCAAATGCTCCATCTGAAGAAGGCTATCAGAACAGCTGATAGAACAGCTCTCACCTGTCAGAGAGAGCCCATCAGCAAGGTTCAACATGCCAATGTCGTTAGACAACATAAAGGAGGTCCTGTTCAAGCCACCTACTCCACCTGAAGGAGGTTGTAAGCTTCTTAAGTGTTTGTGGAGTGGTAGTGACACCTTGGCAATAATGGAGGTGAGGTTAGGATGTTTTCAGGGTGGGGGGGCAAGGGGGATGTCTGCCCCTCACCCTGGCCCCCCACCACCCCCCACCAGCCTCCCTCACCATCACCACCACCACCACCACCATCACCAGGGACAGAGGCTGGTCGCTGTATTATCATGTTTGTGTGTCGAGTGCATAGCGTTGTTTTGAGTCTATAGGAACGTGGAGTTGACGATATTTTACTATTATGAAACTAAAGTGTTTTGAACACCATGCCTGTGTGATACTGTGGAAACTGGTTCAAGCTGCTTTAAAAGCGGTATATAGTCACTGAGGGCCGCGGCATGTGCGCCCGCATGCGACGCATATCAGCTGCGGCCCCCTTGCGGCAATCCGGACCGCAGGGCCTTGGGCGGACCGTCCTAACCCACGCATTGCGGAACCTGTTGCTTATAACCAGGGGCCCAATCCGTCAGCCCAACCCCTACCAACCCTCAACGGCCCACTTACCCCTGCAGCCCACCACCCACGCCCTGCGGCCCACCACCCACGCCCTGCGGCCCGGAAACGTTACGCCGACCCGTTCCGGATGCTCCCCAGCCTCCGGACACGGGCAAGGCTCACCGGGGTAATACGCTTTCTGTGTATCCGACACGGTCAAAGCCGTGTCAGTGTCACCCACCCGCACCGCCCACACCCACCTGCACCACCCACACCCACCTGCACCACCCATCCCCACCTGCACCACCCACACCCACCTGCACCGCCCATCCCCACCTGCACCACCCACACCCACCTGCACCGCCCATCCCCACCTGCACCACCCACACCCACCTGCACCACCCATCCCCACCCGCACCGCCCACACCACCTCTTCCAGACTTAGCTTGCTGACAGCCCTCTTCCGGCCCCCTTCCAAGCTCTCCAGGAGACCTCCCACAGACGTCCACGTCAACCATTTAGGTTTATGTTGATTCCTTATGACACATATTGCCTTCTAACTGCTGAGTTGTGCTTTATAACGGAACTCCTCAAGCTGCTCTCCTCTTTCTTCCCCACCCTGCTCCACACCCTCCTCCCCCACCCTGCTCCCCACCCTGCTCCCCACCCTGCTCCTCCCCCTCCTCCCCACCCTCCTCCCCACCCTGCTCCCCCCACCGTGCTCCCCCACCCTGCTCCCCACCCTCCCCCCCCCCCACTATGTTGCGTTAAAACTGCTTTAATGGCTCTGCCAAACTTGCCTGTTAATCTTCCAGCCAACCCCACTCCCTGCTCCTCCCCCACACCCTACTCCTCCCCCACACCCTGGTCCTCCCCCACACCCTGCTCCTCCCC